>NC_057811.1:331580289-331694735 GCF_018294505.1 Triticum aestivum | reverse complement strand
GGGGAGGAGGAGGCAGGCCGGCGAGGGCGAGGCGGCGTCGGGCGGTCCGGGCGATGGCGGACGAGGGCGAGGCGGCGGCGTCGAGCCCGATCCGATCTGGATCGGGGGAGGAAGGGGGAGAGTGGGGGCGCGAGTTGGGGAGTGGGTTAGGGTTTGCGGGTGGGGGAGGGAGTGGATAAGGGGAGAGTGGGGGTGGGCCGGCCGGCTGGGCCTGGGGGGTTGGCCCAGTTGGGCCACGGTCCAGGGGTTTAATTTTTTTATTTTCTGTTTTCTAATTTCTTTTCTTTTATTTATTTTCTTTTTTGTTTTATTTCAATTTAAATTATTTAGGCATTTTATAAAAATGTGTTTACTACACCATATTTACTTATGCGAAATATGGTACCTCCCAAACATTTTTGTTGTAAATTTTGAAAAACTTTTATTGTTGACATTGATTTGAATTTGAATTTTGAAACGGTTTGACCTAACGGTAGATTAGCAACAGTAACTGTGGTGACGTGTCACCATTAGCGTGGGATTACTGTAGCTTGATTATCCGGGCGTTACAGTTTGCAAGTTATCTTTTTCGGGTTTCATAGAGGAACCACATCGTAACGATGTGGAGGGGTTTGTTGATACAATTGCTGTAGGGGAAACGAGGAAGGTTTCCAACGCACGAATCACTAGCATACATTTTCCTATTCTACGTTACTTTGCTATATTTGCTAGTAGGTGCTTAATTGGTTGCGGAAACTGTGGAAACCTGAGTGCCCCTGATATTATTATTTTGTGCCATGCCTTGTTTCGTGATGACACATTTAGTATGGGCGCTATTGTTGCAAAGCGGTTAAATCTCAACCGTACTAAGGGCCCCATCTTGGGAGGCATCTTCGCCTCGCGCCTCGCTGCATACTATGACATACCTATTAGGCACTATGAGAAAGAAGAAAAGTTGTTGCCTACTGTTTTTCTAGACTATAAGAGTATGGTAGCGCATGATTTTATTGTTAAGAATAGGGAAAGGGCGCTTAAATACAAACTGTTATTTGATAAAAATCACCCTGAGACTATTACCTTGCCTGCTCCTTCCTTGTTTGATTTATCTGCAGGCTAGTATCTCATTCCGCTGGCGGCCATCCACGCCTACTGGAACCCTACATCAGCTACAGAGCCAGAGCCGGAACCACAATTTGATCATCCACGACAGTCTGATTACCAGTGGGATCCGGAGGTGATTGCCAACCATTGGCAGTCCGACGCCTCTTCGCAATACGACCCCAGCTATAACTTTGGATATCCGCCAGGCCAGCCGTGGCCATAGACCAACTTAGGCCAAAAGCCTAAGCTTGGGGGAGTACATATTTCTCACCGACATTACATTCATGTTCACACACTCATCGCTGGATGTCGGTGCTCATACTCTTTCATTGTAATATCCATGCTAGTTTACTTTCTTTTTCTCGCTTTCTTCTTGTGTGTTTGAAAAACCTTAAGAAAACAAAAAAAATAGTTGTAGCGTTTAGCTAATTTACCTTTCTTGCTGTAGTAGTAATAATTAAAAGAAAACCCAAAAAGATTTCCCGTTCTTCTTTTGCTTGTTGGGAGCTTTCCCGTGTAAATAGTTTTATTTCCTTTCTTTTCTTTGGGGGTCGATAGGAGAAGACCATAATGAAATTGTTAAAGTGGCTCTTATATGCATTATTGTTGATTTAACCAAGAGCCCATATTGTCTTGTCTTCTCCTGTTTATTGAATGCTCGCAGATTCCAGCTTAGTCCAATGCACGTGCACTATTATTATTATTCATATTGTTCGGTCGTGCAAGTGAAAGGCAATTATGACGATATATGATGAACTGCTTGAGATGAGAGAAGCTGGTATGAACTCGACCTCTCTTGTTTTTGTAAATATGATTAGTTCATCGTTCCTGATTCAGCCTATTATGAATAAACATGTTTGCAATGACAATTAGAGATTATAGTTACTTATGCCATGCTTAATTAGCTAGGAGCTTATAATGGTTTACCTTGCGTGCCAACATGATATTAAAATGGTTGTGATGTGGTATGATAGGGTGGTATCCTCCTTTGAATGATTTAAGTGACTTGACTTGGCACATGTTCACACATGTAGTTGAAACAAATCAACATAGCCTTCACGATATTTATGTTCATGGTGGATTATATCCTACTCATGCATGCACTCAATGTTTATTAATTTTAATGCATGTTCATGACTGCTATCGCTCTCTAGTTGGTCGCTTCCCAGTCTTTTGCTAGCCTTCACTTGTACTAAGTGGCAATACTGCTTGTGCATCCAATCCCTTAAACCCCAAAGTTATTCCATATGAGTCCACCATACCTTCCTATATGCGGTATCTACCTGCCGTTCCAAGTAAATTTGTATGTGCCAAACTCTAAACCTTCAAATGAAATTCTGTTTTGTATGCTCGAATAGCTCATGTATCAACTAGGGCTGTCCGTATCTTCCATGTTAGGCGGGTTATTCTCAAGAGGAGTGGACTCCGCTCCTCACTCACGAGAAAATGGCTGGTCACCGGGATGCCCAGTCCCATGCTTTATGCAAATCAAATCAAAATAATTGCAAACAAAACTCCCCCGGGACTGTTGTTAGTTGGAGGCACTCATTGTTTCGAGCAAGCCATGGATTGATGCTTGTTGGTGGAGGGGGAGTATAAACTTTACCATTCTGTTTGGGAACCGCCTATAATGTGTGTAGCATGGAAGATATCGCCATCTCTTGGTTGTTATGTTGACAATGAAAGTATGCCGCTCAAAATATTATTTATCTCTATTTCAAAATCGAGCTCTGGCACCTCTACAAATCCCAGCTTCCCTCTGCGAAGGGCCTATCTATTTACTTTTATGTTGAGTCATCACCCTCTTATTAAATAGCACCAGCTGGAGAGCACCGCTGCCAATTACATCCATTACTATTAATTTATATTGGGTATGAATATGATTGGATCTCTTTTACCATGAATTACAATGTTTAGTCAGTCCTTGATCTTTAAAGGTGCTCTGCATTTATGTTTTGCGGTCTCAGAAAGGGCTAGCGAGATACCATCTTGTTATATCATATCATGATTGTTTTGAGAAAGTGTTATCATCCAAGATTTATTTCTCGCTAGTTGATTATGCCATTGATATGAGTAATATGAGACCTAAGAGTTATTGTGAATATGGTTAGTTCATAATCTTTGCTGAAAACTTGAATGCTGGGTTTACATATTTACAACAACAAGAGCAAACAGAGTTTGTAAAAGTTTTTCTTTATCACTTTCAGTTTATCAACTAAATTGCATGAGGACAAGCAAAGGTTTGAGCTTGGGGGAGTTGATACGTCTCCGTCGTATCTACTTTTCCAAACAATTTTGCCCTTGTTTTGGACTCTAACTTGCATGATTTGAATGGAACTAACCCGGACTGACGCTGTTTTCAACAGAATTGCCATGGTGTTATTTTTGTGCAGAAACAAAAGTTCTCGGAATGACCTGAAACTTCAGGGAGATTATTTTTGGAAAATATAAAATATACTAGTGAAAGAATCAAGGCCAGGGGGCCCACACCCTTTCCACGGGGGTGGGAGGCGCGCTTGCCCCCTGGGCGCGCCCCCTGCCTCGTGGGCCCCCTGGAGCTCTACCGACCTCAACTCCAACTCCATATATTCGTGTTCGGGGAGAAAAAATCAAAGAGAATGATTCATTGCGTTTTACGATACGGAGCCGCCGCCAAGCCCTAAACTCTCTCGAGAGGGCTGATCCGGAGTCCGTTCGGGGCTCCGGAGAGGGGAATCCGTCACCATCGTCATCATCAACCATCCTCCATCACCAATTTCATGATGCTCACCGCCGTGCGTGAGTATTTCCATCGTAGGCTTGCTGGACGGTGATGGGTTGGATGAGATTTATCATGTAATCAAGTTAGTTTTGTTAGGGTTTGATCCCTAGTATCCACTATGTTCTGAGATTGATGTTGCTATGACTTTGCTATGCTTAATGCTTGTCACTAGGGCCCGAATGCCATGATTTCAGATCTGAACCTATTATGTTTTCATGAATATATGTGAGTTCTTGATCCTATCTTGCAAGTATATAGTCACCTACTATGTGTTATGATCCGACAACCCCGAAGTGACAATAATCGGGACCACTCCCTGTGATGACCGTAGTTTGAGGAGTTCATGTATTTACTATGTGTTTATGCTTTGGTCCGGTACTCTATTAAAAGGAGGCCTTAATATCCCTTAGTTTCCAATAGGACCCCGCTGCCACGGGAGGGTAGGACAAAAGATGTCATGCAAGTTCTTTTCCATAAGCACGTATGACTATATTCGGAATACATGCCTACATTACATTGATGAATTGGAGCTAGTTCTGTGTCACCCTATGTTATGACTGTTACATGATGAACCGCATCCGGCATAATTCTCCATCACCGATCCAATGCCTACGAGCTTTTCACATATTGTTCTCCGCTTATTTACTTTTCCGTTGCTACTGTTACAATCACTACAAAACCCAAAAATACTACTTTTGCTACCGTTACGTTACTTCCATATTACTTTGCTACTAAACACTTTGCTGCAGATACTAAGTTATCCAGGTGTGGTTGAATTGACAACTCAACTGCTAATACTTGAGAATATTCTTTGGCTCCCCTTGTCTCGAATCAATAAATTTGGGTTGAATACTCCACCCTTGAAAACTGTTGCGATCCCCCTATACTTGTGGGTTATCATAGCCCAATCCTTTTTAGGCAAAGTACAGGCCAAAACGGTCTCTTATGATAAGCAAAGCATTCTTGAGGGTACACGGGATTTCCATCTAATCACTTTCATCATGTTGGTTCGCTTTGTGTTCGCTACTTTGATAATTTGATATGTGGGTGGACCGGTGCTTAGGTGCTGTTCTTACTTGAACAAACCTCCTACTTATGACTAACCCTCCAGCAAGCATCCGCAACTACGAGAAAAGTATTAAGAAAAAAATTCTAACCATAGCATTAAACTTTTGGATCCAACCGGTCCCTTACGGAATAGCGCATAAACTGGGGTTTAAGCTTCTGTCACTCTTGCAACCCATCATCTAATTGCTACTCCACAATGCATCCCCTTAGGCCAAAATATGGTGAAGTGTCATGTAGTCTACGTTCACATGACACCACTAAGGGAATCACAACATACATACTATCAAAATGTCGAACACATACCAAGTTCACATTATTACTTGCAACATGATTTCTCCCGTGACCTCAAGAACAAAAGTAACTACTCACAAATAATAATCATGCTCAAGATCAGAGGGATATTAAATAGCATATTGGATCTGAACATATAATCTTCCACCAAATAAACCATATAGTAATCAACTACAAGATGTAATCAACACTACTAGTCACCCACAAGCACCAATCTATAGTTTCGGTAACAAGATTGAACACAAGAGATGAACTAGGGTTTGAGATGAGATGATGTTGTTGAAGATGTTGATGGAGATTGCCCTCCCAAGATGGGATAGTTGTTGGTGATGATGATGACGATGATTTCCCCCTCCGGGAGGGAAGTTCCCCCGGCGGAATCGCTCCGCCGGAGGGCAAAAGTGCTCCTGCCCAAGTTCTGCCTCGAGACGGCGGCGCTCCGTCCCGAAAGTCCTCTCCTTATTTTTTCTAGGTCAAAATGACTTATATACCAGAAGATGGGCACCGGAGGTGGGCCTAGGTGAGCACAACCCACCAGGGCGCCTGGCCCTGGCGCCCAGGTGGGTTGTGCCCACATGGTGGGCCCCCTCTGGTAGTTATTTGCTCCAATATTCATCATATATTTGATAAAAATTCTCCGTGAAGTTTCAGCTTGTTTGGAGTTGTGCAGAATAGGTAGGCTGACGTAGCCTTTTCAGGTCCAGATTTCCGGCTGCCGGAATTCTCCCTCTTTGTGTGTACCTTGCATATTATGAGATAAAAGACATTAGAATTACTCCAAAAAGCATTATTATGGATAAAAACATCATAAATAACAGTAGGAACACATGATGCAAAATGGACGTATCAACTCCCCCAAGCTTATACCTCACTTGTCCTCAAGCGAAAATCGAAATCGAAAAACATGTCCACATGCTTAGAGAGAGAGAGGTGTCGAAAAAACAAAATACGGACATAGAAGCATCATGTTCATTATTATAACAGCAACAAATTTAAACATAAGACTTTTATAATAGAACTCTTATCATAGACTTCTCATGAATAAGTAACAATTCATCACACAATCGAAGTATAAAGAAAATCTCTATTAAAAACCAACAAACTATGTTCTCAGTCAACTTTGCAACTACAATTCATCATCTTTTCAGGAAGGGTCACATATCGGGGCCTTTAGGCAAGTCCACATACTCAACCATCATATAGTCTTCTATGATTGGTAACACTCACCGCGTACACATGAGCAAAACGTTTCAACCGGACACATAGAAAGATAGGGGCTTATAGTTTTGCCTCCCAACGTATTCACCTCAAGGGTGATGTCAACAATAATAACTCATGCTATCTATATTCAACTGGACATATGTGCCTAGATCTTTCCTCACCACATGATGCTTGCCACAGGAGAAAAATAAAAAGGAATAGAAGGAAAACTTTGAATCTTTGCATAAAAGTAAATACATAAAAGTAAAAAGATAGGCCCTTCACAGAGGGAAGCAGAGGTTGCCATGCGCTTTTTTGTTTGTATGCTCAACCCCTTAGTGCAAAAGAACGTCACGTTGCATTGCCCCTTGTGATGGCGACCTTTATTATGCAGTCTGTCGCTTTTATTCTTCACCATCACAAGTTCGTGCAACGCTCAATTTTCTCTTACACTAAATGATCTCACACATTTAGAAGCAATTTTTATTGCCTTTTTGCACCGATGACAACTTACTTGAGGGATCTTTCTCAATCCGTAGGTAGGTATGGTGGACACTTGGAAATAAGATTTGGATTTAAGGGTTTTTGGATGCACAAGTAGTATCTCTACTTAGTACGGAATTTTTGGCTAGCAAAGATAGGCGGCAAGCACCACAAGTTGAAGGATCCATGACAATATGACTTCTATGTGAATATAAACATACATAAACCATTAAGTTGTCTTCCTTGTCCAACGTCAACAATTTTGGCATATAATATTTTTATGAGGGCTCACAATCACAAAAGATTTCTAGGATAGTATATTTATATGTGAATCTTCTCTTCCCTTATTAATTCTTTCATGAGTTGCATCATTGACTAATGCTATGTTTGTCAATCTCTAATAAAATTTTCTACTTATACTTTTCCTTATGTGGTGTCATCACCTACCATAAGATTAGTATATGATCTTTTCATTATTTCTTTCCTTTCTTTTATTTATTTCCTTTCTATTTTTTCTCTTCCTTATTTCTTTTCTTTTATTTGCAACAAGAAAGTAAAGAAAGCAAAAACTCAAACTAAACTTTATTATATAACTTGCACATGATTACAAGGATAGATCACTAAGCAAACTCTCAAAGAAGAAAGGATCGAACTAAACTTTTATTCATCTAAAGAAAAAGATTGAACTAAAATAAGTAAAGGCAAAAAGATAGTGGGATGATACGATACAAGGGCACCTCCCCCAAGCTTGGCGGAAGCCAAGGGGAGTGCCCATACCCGATACTCAATTTTCCTTTGGTGGTGAAGAAGCGATCCTGTCCTTAAGGATCAAGAGATTCTCCAATAGACGGATGACGCTCCGGAGATGGATGATATGCTCTTGATGTAGAATATTTTCGCGAGTAAGATACGTATTTTGCATGCAAACTATTTCAATGATGCGAAACGCTTCAATCTCAGTAGGGGTAAGATGAGAAAGGTAAGGCTTAAGGATATCTTCTTCTTCCTCCTCAGCCGGCAGTGCTTGTTCTACCACCGAGGGTGGATCTACGGTAGCCTTATTGCCCCTGTGTCCCTTTACGGCGTCCGTGGGTTCCTCCCTCTTCAGCTCGATCTTCATCAACCAAGCATCTTCTTCCATGTTGTTGGAGGAGGAGGAAGACATGATGCTTGGCTTGATAAATCTGACCGAAAATAGCAAGAAAAGAGAACAGAGGATTTCTTCACGATACGGTGATCAACAGGTTCGGGGAGTATATATAGATTTTTTATCTTGGGGAACAAGCAAGCTGTAGAAAAACGGAGTCCGGAAGGTGTCCCAGGTGGGCACAACCCACATGGGCGCGTCAGGCAAGTCTGGCGCGCCCTGGTGTCTTGTGCCCACTAGGGTACGCTTACTGGAAGTTTCATATTTTCCTAATTTTCTAAATATTCCAAAACTGACAAAAAATATTTTTGCGGATTTTTCGGAGTCCGTTTACTTACCGTATCATGTACCTCCTTATTTTCACGATTCTGGAGTGTTCCGGAAGGACTCTTTTATGTGTTCTTCCGGTGTCAAAGTTTGGATAATATTACTTTCAACATTAATGGGCGTACCTGAGATATAATGTTTTATTCGTTGCCCATTGACAACCTTCGGGTTTGTACCTTCGGCATTATTTATTTTGATGGCTCCAGACCGATAAACCTCCTCGATGACATAGGGGCCTTCCCATTTTGAGAGGAGTTTTCCTGCAAGGAATCTGAAACGAGAGTTGTACAAAAGAACATATTCTCTGACTTTAAACTCGCGCTTTTGGATTCTTTTGTCATGCCATCTTTTAACTTTTTCTTTGAATAATTTTGCATTTTCATAAGCTTGGGTTCTCCATTCATCTAATGAGCTAATATCAAACAACCTCTTTTCACCAGCAAGTTTAAAATCATAGTTGAGCTCTTTGATGGCCCAATATGCTTCATGTTCTAACTCAAGAGGCAAATGACAAGCTTTTCCATAAACCATTTTATAAGGAGACATACCCATAGGATTTTTATATGCTGTTCTATAAGCCCAAAGTGCATCATCTAATTTCTTAGACCAATTCTTCCTGGACCTATTGACAGTCTTTTGCAAAATTAATTTTATTTCTCTATTGCTAAGTTCAACTTGACCACTAGACTGAGGATGATAAGGTGATGCAATTCTATGGTTAACATCATACTTGGCAAGCATTTTACAGAAAGCACCATGAATAAAGTGTGAACCACCATCAGTCATTAAATATCTAGGGACTCCAAACCTTGGGAAAATAACTTCCTTAAGCATTTTAATAGAGGTGTTGTGATCAACACTACTGGTTGGAATAGCTTCTACCCATTTAGTAACATAATCAATAGCAACCAGAATATGTGTATACCCATTAGAGGAAGGAAAAGGTCCCATGTAATCAAATCCCCAAACATCAAATGGTTCAACAGCAAGTGAATAGTTCATAGGCATTTCTTGACGCTTACCGATATTACCTATTTTTTGACATTCATCACAAGATAAGACGAACTTACGGGCATCCTTGAAGAGAGTAGGCCAATAAAATCCAGATTGCAATACCTTGTGAGCAGTTCTATCTCCAACATGATGCCCTCCATAAGCTTCAGAGTGACATTTCCGTAGGATTTGTCCCTGTTCATGCTCAGGTACACAACATCTAATAATACCATCTACTCCTTTATAAAGATGTGGGTCATCCCAAAAGTAATGTCTTAAATCATAGAAGAATTTTTTTTCTTTTGTTGATATGTAAAGCTAGGTGGTAAATATTTAGCAACAATGTAATTAGCATAGTCAACATACCAAGGAGTACTATGAGCAACATTTATTGCAGCTAACTGCTCATCCGGAAAACTATCATAAATAGGTAGTGGGTCATCAGGCAAATTTTCAAGCCTAGATAAATTATCAGCTACGGGGTTCTCAGCTCATTTTCTATCAATGATATGTAAATCAAATTCTTGTAACAAGAGAACCCATCGAATAAGTCTAGGTTTAACATCTTTCTTTTCCATAAGATATTTAATAGCAGCATGATCGGTGTGAACAATTACTTTGGAATCAACAATATAAGGTCTAAATTTATCACAAGCAAACACCACTGCTAAGAATTCTTTTTCAGTAGTAGCATAGTTTTGTTGAGCACTGTCTAGAGTTTTACTAGCATAATGAATAGCATTCAATTTCTTATCAACTCTTTGTCCTAGAACAACACCAACAGCATAATCACTAGCATCACACATAATTTCAAAAGGCAAGTTCCAATCAGGTGGTTGAACAATAGGTGCAGAAATTAAGGCTTTCTTGAGTGTTTCAAAGGCTTCTAAACAATCACCATCAAAAACAGAAGGAATGTCCTTTTGTAAAAGACTCGTAAGAGGCCTATAAATTTTAGAAAAGTCTTTAATAAATCTCCTATAGAAACCAGCATGACCTAGTAAACTACGAATACCTTTGATATCTTTAGGACATGGCATTTTATCAATTGCATCAACCTTAGCTTTGTCCACTTTAATACCTCTTTCAGAAATTTTATGACCCAAGACAATACCTTCATTAACCATAAAGTAGCACTTCTCCCAATTCAAGACAAGATTTGTTTGTTCACATCTCGCAAAACTCGATCGAGATTGCTTAAAAAAATCATCAAAAGACTTCCCATAAACAGAGAATTTGTTCATGAAAACCTCAACAATCTTTTCATAAAAGTCAGAGAATATAGCAGTCATACATCTTTGAAAGGTAGCAGGTGCATTGCATAAACCAAAAGGCATACGTCTATAAGCATAAGTTCCAAAGGGACAAGTAAAAGTGGTCTTTTCTTGATCAGGTTGAGAAACAGGTATTTCTGAAAACCCAGAATATCCATCAATGAAGCAGAAATGTGTGTGCTTAGATAATCTTTCTATCATTTGATCAATAAAAGGCAAATGGTAATGATCTTTTCTAGTTGCTTTGTTTAATTTTCTAAAATCAATTACCATTCTATAACTTGTAACAATTCTTTGTGGAATAAGTTCATTCTTGTCATTAGGAACAATAGTTATACCTCCTTTCTTAGGGACACAATGAACATGACTTACCCATCTACTATCAGCTATAGGATAGATTATACCTGCTTCCAGAAGTATTAATATTTCCGTTCTTACCACTTCTTTCATCTTCGGGTTTAACCGACGTTGGATCAACAACGGGTTTAGCATCAGGTTCCATATTAATTTTGTGTTGACATAGAGTGGGACCAATGCCCTTTAAATCATCAAGAGTATATCCAATAGCAGCTCGGTGCTTCCTTAGAATTTTCAATAATCTTTCTTCTTCATGTTCTGAAAGGTTAGCACTAATAATAACAGGATATATCTTCTTTTCATCAAGATAAGCATATTTCAAAGTGTCTGGCAATTGTTTTAATTCAAACACAGGATCACCTTTAGGTGGAGGAGGACCTCCTAGAGTTTCAATAGGCAAATTGTGTTTAAGTAGAGGACGTTGTTCAAAGAAAATCTTATATATTTCATTTCTTTCATGCATATGTAAATCATTTTCATGGTCTAGCAAATATTGCTCTAGTGGATCAGTAGGAGGCATAGCAATAGAAGCAAGACCAATTAATTCATCTTTACTAGGAAGTCTTTTTCATGAAGCTTTCTACT
Organism: Triticum aestivum; assembly: GCF_018294505.1. NCBI lineage: Eukaryota > Viridiplantae > Streptophyta > Magnoliopsida > Poales > Poaceae > Triticum > Triticum aestivum. The sequence continues at coordinate 331,683,169 of NC_057811.1, read as the reverse complement.
AAACTTGGAAAAATTAAACTCATGAGATTCATCACCAAAACTAACACCGACAGTTTGTTTCTCACAATCTATTTTAGCATTAACGGTGTTCAAGAAAGGTCTACCAAAGATAATGGGACAAAAGTCATCTTGTGGGGAACCAAGAATAAGAAAATCAGTAGGGTACTTTATTTTCCTACACAAGACTTCAACATATCTAACGATCCCAATTGGTGATATGGTGTCTCTATTAGCAAGTTTAATAGTAACATCTATGTCTTCTATCTCTGCGGGTGCCATGTCACTCATAATTTATTGATATAAGGTGTAAGGAATAGCACTCACACTAGCACCTATGTCACATAAACCATGATAACAGTGATCTACTATTTTAACTGAGATGACAGGCATGCCAACAACAGGTCTATGTTTATCCTTTTTATCAGGTTTGGCAATTCTAGCAGCTTCCTCACAGAAGTAAATAACATGCCCATCTATATCTTCTTTCAAGAGATCTTTAACCATAGCAATACTAGGTTCTACTTTGATTTGTTCATCAGGTTTAGGTGTTCTAATATAGCTTTTGTTAACCACAATTGAAACTTTAGCATGTTCCTTTATCCTAACAGGGAAAGGTGGTTTCTCAATACAAGCAGAAGGAACAACTGGATCAACATTATAAATTATAGTTTCTTCTTTAATTGGTACTGGTTCTTTAATTTCTTCTTTAATAGGTGGGTGATATTTAAATCACTTCTCTTTAGGGAGATCAACATTGGTAGCAAATGATTCACAGAAGGAAGCTACTATCCCAGAGTCAAGTCCATATTTAGTGCTGAACTTTTGAAAAGCATCGATACCCATAAAAGATTTAACACAATCATACTTAAGCTTAATACCTGACTCTTTACCTTCGTCGAGTTCCCAATCTTCAGAGTTGCGTTTAATTCTTTCCAAAAGATCCCACCGGAATTCAATAGTCTTCTTCATAAAAGAACCAGCACAAGAAGTATCAAGCATGGTTTGGTCATTACGAGAAAGCCGAGCACAAAAAATCTGGATAATAATTTCTCTTGAGATCTCATGATTGGGCATGAATATAACATTGACTTAAGCCTCCCCCAAGCTAGAGTGATACTTTCTCCTTCACGAGGCCAAAAATTATATATACAATTCCGATCACGATGAACTAGATGCATAGGATATTTTTTTTGGTGGAACTCAATTTTAAATGATTCCAATTCCAGGATCCAATATCATCGCATAGCCTATACCATGCCAATGCTTTTCCCTTCAAAGATAAATGGAAAACCTTTTTCATAACTTCATCTCTGGGTAAACCTGCAAGCTTGAACAATCCACAAATTTGTTCTACATAAATGAAGTGCATATCAGGATGTTCGGTTCCATCTCCTGCATAAGGATTAGCTAGCAGTTGTTCTATCATACCAGAAGGAATTTCATATTCAATATTTTCAGCAGGTGCAGTAGGTTGAGGGGTAGCTAATTGTGGTTCCGGTCGAGGTGAAGATACGTTGAACAAATCCCTCAAAGGATTGTTTTCCATAGTAACAAGTGACAATAAATTTCAGCACACTATATAAATGTTTCCTTACCAAATTCCACTTACCAAAGGAGCTTCACTCCCCGGCAACGGTGCCAGAAAATAGCCTTGATGAACCACAAGTATAGGGGATCAAGTGTATCTCTTTTCGATAAGTAAGAGTGTTGAACCCAACGAGGAGTAGAAGGAAATGACAAGTGGTTTTCAGCAAGGTAATGTCAGCAAGTGCTGAAATTGTAAGTAGCGGAGTAGTTTGATAGCAAGATAATTTGTAACGAGCAAGTAACGATAGTAGTAACAAAAGTGAAGCAAGGTAGCCCAATCCTTTTCAGGCAAAGGATGGGCTAAAATGGTATCTTATGATAAGCAAAGCGTTCTTGAGGGTACAAGGGATTTCCATCTAGTCACTTTCATCATGTTGGTTCGATTTGTGTTCGCTACTTTGATAATTTGATATGTGGGTGGACCGGTGCTTAGGTGTTGTTCTTACTTGAACAAACCTCCTACTTATGATTAACCCTCCAGCAAGCATCTGCAACTACGAGAAAAGTATTAAGAACAAATTCTAACTATAGCATTAAACTTTTGGATCCAATCGGTCCCTTACGGAATAGTGCATAAACTGGGGTTTAAGCTTCTGTCACTCTCGCAACCCATCATCTAATTGCTACTCCACAATGCATTCCCTTAGGCCCAAATATGGTGAAGTGTCATGTAGTCTACGTTCACATGACACCACTAAGGGAATCACAACATACATACTATCAAAATATCGAACACATATCAAGTTCACATGATTACTTGCAACATGATTTCTCCTCTGACCTCAAGAACAAAAGTAACTACTCACAAATAATAATCATGCTCAAGATCAGAGGGATATTAAATAGCATATTGGATCTTAACATATAATCTTCCACCAAATAAACCATATAGTAATCAACTACAAGATGTAATCAACACTACTAGTCACCCACAAGCACGAATCTATAGTTCCGGTAACAAGATTGAACACAAGAGATGAACTAGGGTTTGAGATGAGATGGTGCTATTGAAGATGTTGATGGAGATTGCCCTCCCCAAGATGGGAGAGTTGTTGGTGATGATGATGACGATGATTTCCCCCTCCGGGATGGAAGTTCCCCCGGCGGAATCGCTCCACCGGAAGGCAAAAGTGCTCCTGCCCAAGTTCCGCCTCGAGACAGCGGCGCTCCATCCCGAAAGTCCTCTCCTTATTTTTTTTCTAGATCAAAATGACTTATATACCAGAAGATGGGCACCGAAGGTGGGCCTGGGTGAGCACAACCCACCAGGGCGCGCCTGGGCTCCCTGGCGCGCCCAGGTGGGTTGTGCCCACCTGGTGGGCCCCCTTTGATAGTTATTTGCTCCAATATTCCACAAATATTTCATAAAAATCCTCGTGAAGTTTTAGCTTGTTTGGAGTTGTGCAGAATAGGTGTCCTGACGTAGCTTTTCCAGGTCTAGATTTCCAGCTGCCGGAATTCTCCCTCTTTGTGTACACCTTGCATATTATGAGAGAAAAGGCATTAGAATTACTCCAAAAAGCATTATTATGGATAAAAACATCATAAATAACAGTAAGAAAACATGATGCAAAATGGACGTATCAGTGCATTCGAAGGACTTGTGTCCTCGGCCACCACATGTGAAGCACTTGATAGAACTTGTCTTGACGGGGTCATTCGGTGGCGCCGAAGATGAGGGAGTCTTGGATTTGTAGGTGCTGGCGGAGGACGAGTCGAGGAAGGCGTAACTTGGTTGGAACTTGACTTGTCGCCAGTACTTGGTGATGCTCTAGTTGAGGTAGGAGGTGCCGAGGTCGTGGGAGCTTGAGTGAAGGAGCCGTAGGTCTTGGACGAGTACTTGGCGTATTTGAAGTCATCTTGCACTTGTCGCTCGGCCTTGGTCGCTTGATGAACTAGCTCGAGAAGGTTGGAGTATGGTTGGAAGTTGGCAATCCGCTTGATTGGGTGGTTGAGGCCGTTCAAGAAGCGTGCCATAGTTTGCTCGTCATCTTCCTTGACATTGGCTCGTATGATGACAACCTCCATTTCTTGGTAGTATTCTTCCACCGTCTTCGTGCCTTGCTTGAGGAGTTGCAACTTCTTGAAAAGATCACGTGTGTAGTGTGTAGGCACGAAGCGAGCTCTCATGACATCCTTCATTTGTGTCCAAGTTGTGATTGGTGGTTCGCCTCTTGCTTGTCGTCGCTCGATCACTTGTTCCTACCAAATGAGGACGTAGTCTTGAAACTCGAGGGAGGCCATGGCGATCTTCTTTTCCTCGTCGTGGTTGTGAAGACGGGATATCTTGTCCACCTTTAATGCCCATGAGAGATATTCTTCGGGATCATTGCTTCCGGAGAACTTGGGCAAGGTGAACTTGAGCTTGCCGTAGCGGAGTTCTTCATCGTAGTGGCGGTTTTGATGTTGCTCTTTATGAGGAGGAAGTTCCTAAAATGCTCATTCCTCGTGATGTCGCTCTTGTCATGGAGGAGGACGAGGCATATGCGCTTGGTTTCTTCTTTCTTGTTGCTCTTCAAGTCGAGCGGCTTCTTCTTATCATGCTTGACGAAGTGCTTCTTCTTGTTCACGGACTTGGCGGTTGCGCTCTTCGACGGCCCTAGTGGCCTCGTTGAGTGTGTGTTGTGCTTCGAGTGCTTGAGCTTCAGGTTCGAGTGCTTGTGCTTCACAGCGCTCTTGTGCTTGTCGGGTTGCATCACCGTCTTGAGGTGGTTGATGTTGCACTTGTGAAGGTATTTGCTCTTGCTCCATTGCTTCTTGCACTTGTTGTCGCGTCGTTCACGTGCTCGGACTCGGTCTTGTAAGCTATTGCCTTGGAATGGATTTTCATATGCTTGGCGATCTTGGGGATCATCACGTAGAGGAAAGCGAGTTCGTGGAGGACTTGCATCGTAAGAGGAGTAGTCCGGAGATTGCCGACTTGAGCGGCGGCTTGAGTGGCGCCGTCTTGACGAAGATGTCGAGGAAGACGGGCGTCTCACGATCATGTTGCGGAATTCTTCCATTTGTGTGGTGAACTTGGCGTCGATGTAGTCGCAGTTCCTTGCTTCCGATTGACGAAGGTCGGTGGTGGTGAGTTGCTCAATACGTTCACCCAAGGCTTCACTTTCTTGATGGAGAGCTCGTTGCGCGATGAAGAAGTGGTTCTTTGTGACGTAGTCGCGATCGTCACCTTGCTCCTCGAAAAGTGGGTTTGCCGAAGAACTTGGCCTATCCATCATAACCAAGTGGGGTGAGTAGGAAAATGAGAGAACAATACCGAAGTTACCTTTTCCAAGGATTGTGGATGTATCAAGTGTCGCTCAATGTAATGCCACAATAGGAGAATTGGTACCGGGTTTGTTTCTCACACCTAGACAAGTAAAGCTTATGGAGTAGATCGGTTAGGGCGGTGGCACAAAAATTTCAAGCAAATGTTAGTCAAGATATCGATAAGGTTGAGAAGGTTCACAAAATTGCAAGTAAAGCAAATAGATCAAACCCAAGAATATCACTAGGAACGCACACACGGACGATAGATGGGATCCGCACAACCAAGGAATGAGCTCAAAATGTGAAACCACGGAGAATGCTCTTGTTGTACGGATGCTAGAGAGACGCTAGCTCGATTGCTCAAATGGGCAAGATATGCTTGTGCACCAACCTATGAGAGAAACGTGTCGTCTTCAATCCCAACTATGCTATGTATGCGGTGATTGTCAGTGTCAAAACCGGCGGATCTCGGGTAGGGGCTCCCGAACTGTGCGTCTAAGGCTAATGGTAACAGGAGGCGGGGGACACAATGTTTACCCAGGTTCAGGCCCTCTCGATGGAGGTAATACCCTACTTCCTGCTCGATTGATCTTGATGATATGAGTATTACAAGAGTTGATCTACCACGAGATCGTAGAGGCTAAACCCTAGAAGCTAGCCTATGATTATGATTGTTGTTCTTGTCCTACGGACTAAACCCTTCGGTTTATATAGACACCGGAGGGGGCTAGGGTTACACAGAGTTGGTTACAGAGAAGGAGATCTACATATCCGAATCGCCAAGCTTGCCTTCCACGCAAAGGAGAGTCCCACCCAGACACGAGACGAAGTCTTCAATCTTGTACCTTCATAGTCCAACGGTCCGGCCAAAGTATATAGTCCGGCTGTCCGAGGACCCCTTAATCCAGGACTCCCTCAGTAGCCCCTGAACCAGGCTTCAATGACGATGAGTCCGGCGCCCAGATTGTCTTCGGCATTGCAAGGCGGGTTCCCTCTCCGAATACTCCATAGAAGATTTTGAACACAAGGATCGTGTCCAGCTGTGCAAAACAAATTCCACATACCACCGTAGAGAGTACAATATTCCACAAATCTAATCCGCTGACAACTTTTCCTAACGTGACATCACGCCATGACCCGGTCTTTATTCAACCCGTTCGCCCTAACCAGCTACTGCGCATGTTGCGAGGCGGTTTTATGGGCATGTCTTATCGAAGCAGAGATCGTGTCCCCTTATCTCGGGATTCTCATCAATACGGGTATGGGTAACCCAGCCGTGTCTTCAAAGCGACGCTTGGGGAATAAGCGAGTTTACCGGGCAAGTGGGGAGGCGCTGGATTCCTGCCGCCTTTATAAGGAGATAAGGACTCCCCTTTTTCACCCACGCCTTCCTCTTCTGCTTATCCATTTCCCTTCGCTTGAGCCCCGCGCCCAAGCGTTCGTCTTCTCTGCCCACAAAGGCCTTCCGAAAATGTCCGGATCCGGAGCAGGAGGCAAGTGGATGGCCTCTACCGTCCAGGAGAAGGATATAAAAAAGCTTCGGGAGGCCGGGTATCTGGCCCAGAAAATCAGCCACCGTCTCCCGACGGCAGGACAGATCGTCCCTACTCCGGAACCCCACGAGAGGGTTGGTTTCCTCCCTCATTTTGTCCGCGGGCTGGGGTTTCCCTCCAACCATTCGTTCGCGGCATCATGTATTACTATGGGATCGATTTTCATGATCAATCCCCCAATTCCTTCCTCAACATCTCGACGTTCATCGTCGTGTGCGAGGCCTTCCTCCGCATCTCACCACACTTCGGCTTATGGCTGAAGATCTTTAATGTGAAGCCCAAGGTAGTGGGCGGTGAGCACGCCGAGTGCGGAGGCGCCATGGTGAGCAAGATGCCCAACGTCACATGGCCAACAGGTACTTTCAATGATTTCGTCAAAGGGTGGCAGCCGCAGTGGTTTTACATCACTGAGCCGCGCGGCACGAAATGGGCCGCTGCTCCTGAATTCCGATCCGGAGCCCCCCTGCGGCTTACGTCCTGGCCCAAGAAGGGCCTGGATTGGTCTTCGTCCGACGAGCTGTCGGTGCTCCAGACGCGCGTCAAGGATATGGAAGACAAGAATATCAAACTTGTCAATGTAGTCCAGGTGATGTTGGTTCGCAAGATCCTTCCTTGTCAACACCGGGCTTGCAATTTATGGGAATTCGACCCGGCCAAGCACCAGACCCTGCGAGAGCTCTTTGGCTCCTCACACAAAGACATCTGGAAGGTGCTTTTTAAGTCCGGTAAATTATGGCCGGACTCAGCCGAGGACCGCGGGTACCACCTGTCCCGCCCCGCAAGTTCGGTAAGCCATTATATGTTTTATTCGCATAACCCAAGGGAAACGCTTAATGTGTTTTCCACAACTCTCCTAGGGCTGGACGAAGAAGGCGGGGCAGATCTACTGTCCGGCCCCGCTACCTGAAGAACTGGCCGACCCACTTCTAACGAAGATGCTGGTCCCGGTGCCCTACAAGGCGCCGAAGAAGAAGGCCGAGAAAGAGGCCAAAAAGACCAGGGCGGCCTCCATCACCGTGGCGCCTCGGACACGATATCCGAAGACTCCAATGCCCGTTCTTCCTCCGAAGAGGACGAGGAGGAGGAGGAAGACGAATCCCCAGCGGGGGGGGGGAAGAAAAGGACAGCCTCCACATCCTTGGAGGCCGAGTCGCCTAAGAAGGGAAAAACTCCTCTTCCAGAGGAGTCCACCGCCGCTGATAGCAGCCCGGAGTGGGATCCCAGGGCTTAGCCCCTGGTGAACTCGTGAGTATATAAAATCCGAACACGTTTATGCGTCCAGACTCATCATGGCATAATATTTTAATCTGGACCATACTTTTTGCAGTCCGGCGAGGTCCCGCGCCGAGCAATCCTCGTCGGAGGATTTGCTAGGCTCGGATGCTATGGAGAGCGGGACACCCCCAAAGGCCCCTTCCCCCAAACATGTGAATGACACCGAGGCTTCATCCCAGGAGGACCCAGGCCAAGGAGGGGGGAAAAAGATTGCAAAGGTGGCGCCAGGAGGTCAAACTTCAGGGGCCGGACACATGGGAGAGAAGGCTCCCATGGGCGTCGTCGGCGGGAACCATCTTGAACTTGGCCCCCAGTCGGACGCAATTCCGGAGACCAATATGGTTCCAGAATCAGGCAGGCAGCCTCCCTCGGCTACAGGGGGTGTACCTGTTCCACCGGCAACCTCTGTCCAACCAGAGGTGCTGGATACTTTATTGGCGGCGCTGAAAAGCGCCTCCATCGTCGATGAACACCGTGCCCTTATGGGTGCGGTGATTGAGAAGATTCAGTCTGTGGAGAGTGGACTGAATGAAGCCTGTATTAGCCTTATAAGAGGCTTTGAGGTATGTTATATGAGGTTTCGAAGAGTGTCACAGTATAGATAGTAGCCCCTGATACACTGTTCGGTGAGAGAAAGAACTAGACAGAGGATCAAATCCATGTTCGCAGGAGACTCACTTGATGACATTTGCCTCTCTTCTTTTATAAACAAGCGTCTGTAGCGACTGCCGCCTCTCATACTGCGGAAGTCTCCGGACTAAATCAAAGTCTAGAGCGGGCCACAGAAGAATTGGGCCAGTTGAAAAGGCAGTTGGAGAATAAACAAGGTATGCACAAACCTTGCTCACGTTCAGTGCGAACGAATTTAAAATATGTTTCATGATTTGCGCCAGGGGCGATGACCAAAGTCGAGGCTCTTAAGAAGGCTGTGGCCGAGGCCGAGAGAAAGGCAGCCGCAGAGCTGGCTCTTCGTGAGAAGCACGAGGCCAGGGTTATTGAAGCTGAGCAAGAGCTTCAAGAGGTCGTGAAAAGATGCGAGGCCTTGGAGCAGAGTCTAACGGAGAAAGAATCTGAACTTACCAAGGCTCATCAGGCCGCATGCGATGCCCAGGGGGAAACCCAAGTTGCCCTGCAGGAGATCCAAGAGGCAAGGAAGATCGCGGCGGGTAAGGATTTTTACATGTAAAGCAAGTATTTGGGGAGAAAATCATGTTCTAATCTTGAGTTCGGATTTCTCCAGGGGCATTTGCAGAGCTGCCACGCAGCATATTGATGCCGCACAATTCTACCGAGCCGAAGAAAGGAACACTGCGGATAAGCTCTTCTGGTCGCAGTATCTGGCACCGAATTATCCGGTGCCTTTTGCCGATCAACTGAAGCAGCTGATCGAACTGCATAAGGCGGCCGAGCTAGCCATGAAGGATTTTATTATCCGGCTATGGCCTGCCGAGCCGATTCCAAGCAGCTACTTCGGCCTCGTGAAGCGGCTTGTGAGTGCCTGCCCTCGACTGGACGTCATCAAGCGGTCGGTCTGTATAGAGGGTGCACAAATGGCCTTCGCCCGCGCAAAGGTGCACTGGGGGAAGATGGATGCTGAAAAGCTGGTGACCGAGGGACCGCCGGAGGGAAAGGAGCACCGCAAGCCTGAGTTATATTATGAAAGTGTCCTGAAAGGATCCTGCCTTGCGGTGGAGCAATGCACCAAGATCATTATATTTCCATGAATACAATCATGTTGTCCTTTGTAATGTTGAACAAGGTCATTTCTATTATTTATTGCCTGTTATATGAAAGTTTATCCTCCTGCGCGGCCGTTTTATATATTAATCCTGAGAGTTGGCCAGTCGTCGGCTTCTGCCCCCACATAGGAAGTACGGGGGTGTTCGGGATAAACCTGAACACTCTTTATCCCAGTTTTCGGTCCTTCGAAGGAGGTGTTCAGCACAACGAACCAGGCAATCGGACTATAGGGCTTTATCACTCTCACTTAGCCATAGGAGCTTTAGAAAAGGAAGGTAGGCGCAACCCCTGGTGTTCGGAAGACCGCACGAGGGGCTCTATAAGCACCTGATCGGAAGAAAAGCCGATCCATCGCACGCTGCATTGGTTATGGCATTATGCGGGAGGAATCCTTAAAGATTTTACAACCTCTCGAACAGTTAACCAGCTCTCGCCGTATCATGACAGTCAGTTTTCGGCTTTCTCTACTGAGGTGCTCGTCCAGAAGAACCGGGACACAATCACAGTAGTTCTCCCTGTGCCGCCTTAGCCGATATAGCGGAATGTAAGGCAGCAAAACATGGGAGCCGGGCAAACCCAACATTTGACCCAAGACATGATTCGGAGCTGATGCATATAATGCTATAAGTTCGGGGTGCCAAACTACCATGAAGGTGTTCGGACTTTATTGCCGTATTATGGGTAAAACGAAGCTCCTGGCATATTAAGGCATATCGTGGTGTACGGATGCCATTTGACAAAAGAGTTTCAATAAGAGATAACAGTAGATAAGCATCATATAAATCCACATGTTGTACTTGAATAATACATCGATGCGTATGAATACGTGTAATGTAATAAAAAGAGAAAATGACTGCGGAACATACTGAGACCGGGCGGGAAGAAGCTATGTGCGGATCCGGAGTGCAGTCGGATGGTCATCGAGGGGAATATCTAAGGGTTCCCTTGCGTGTTCGAGCTGTTTCCATATCGCCGGTCCTGGCCTGGACAAAAAAGAACCTATAAAGAAAATGCAAGAAATGTTTGTATGCCACAGAGCGGTTGAGCCGCAGTATGTGGCATGTCCTGGATTTTGCCGGAGTGTTTAATTGAGCTCTGGACGAGCCGGGCTATCCTGCCGTGAAGTAGTTCGGACTCCTTTGACGGTGTCCGGGAGCTTGGCCGTCGACTCGAGGTTCGATTGAAAGGTGCCACTCGTTGGTTCTGCTGTTAAAGCAGCGGTATACTCTTTGGCACCGAGGGGGAGTTCGGCCTTGCCATTAACCATGATGACGCCGCGCGGACCGGGCATCTTGAGCTTACGGTAGGCATAATGTGGCACCGCGTTGAATCGAGCGAACGTGGTTCGTCCGAGCAGTGCTTGATAATCGCTGCGAAAAGGGACGATGTCGAAGATTAACTCTTCCGCACGGTAATTGTCCGGTGATCCGAATACTACCTCAAGGGCGATGGAGCCTGTACAGCTGGCCTCCACACCTGGTATAATACCTTTGAAGGTGGCTTTAGTGGGCTTGATCATCGAATGATCGATACCCATCTTGCGCACGGTGTCCTGATAAAGCAGGTTTAGACTGATGCCTCCATCCATAAGGACTCGTGTGAGGTGGAACCCGTCAATTATTGGGTCGAGGACTAGTGCGGCTGAATTGCCCTGATTGGTATTAACCAGACGATCCGTGCGGTTGAAGGTGATCGGCCCTAGTTTATATTTTGGGGCGACTGGTTTCGTTAAGTCGACATCCCTAAGGGTGCGCATCCGTTCCAGGTTGGGAATGTGGGTGGCGTTTACCACGTTCACCGTTTTGATTTGCGGGGGAAATTTCTTTTGCCCTCCTGTATTCGGTGATCTGGGCTCCTCGTCGCCATCATCGCTTTGAGACCCCTTCTCCTTGTTTTCGGCACCTGACCTGCCGGCTTGTTTGAAGACCCGGCATTCTCTGTTGGTATGATTGGCTGGTGTTCCTAGGGTGCCATGAATTTGGCATGGACGGTCGAGTATGCGGTCCAGACTGGACGAGCCCGAATTGTCATTTTTTAATGCCTTTTTCGCTGACCGGACTTAGAGCCACTGAATCCGGCATTGACTGTCGTGTCTTCGGCGTTATCACCATTTTTGTGACGCTTGTGTTTGTTGCGTCGGGGTTTGCCGTTGCTATCTCTGGCCTCTGATGTGCCAGGATTGCTTGCTGTGTTGTTGCTATGGGCCAACCAGCTATCCTTGCCCGCGCAAAAGCGGGTCATGAGTGTCGTGAGGGATGCCATGGATTTTGGCTTCTCTTGACCGAGATGTCGGGCAAGCCACTCGTCACGGATGTTATGTTTAAAGGCTGCTAGGGCTTCGGCATCCGGACAGTCGACAATTTGATTCTTTTTAGTTAGGAACCGAGTCCAAAATTTCCTGGCTGACTCTCCGGGCTGTTGGGTTATGTGACTTAAATCATCAGCATCCAGTGGTCGCACATAAGTGCCCTAGAAGTTGTCCAGGAATGCGTCTGCCAGGTTCTCCCAACTTCCGATGGAGTTTGCCGGCAAGCTATTCAGCCAATGCCGAGCTGGCCCTTTGAGTTTTAGTGGGAGATACTTGATGGCGTGTAGATCATCCCCGCGGGCCATGTGAATGTGGAGGAAGAAATCCTCTATCCATACCGCGGGGTCTGTAGTACCATCATATGATTCAATGTTCACGGGTTTAAACCCTTCTGGGAATTCATGATCCATTACTTCATCAGTGAAGCATAGGGGGTGTGCGGCGCCTCTATGCCGGGCTACATCGCGACGCAGTTCAAATAAGTCTGGTCTGTTGTATTCGGTCCGGCCGGATTTGTTTTTAGTATATGCGGCGTGACGGTCATCGTCACGCGTTGGGGCGCGCCCCCGTGATCCGTAGATCGATCTTGACTGTCCTGCTTTGTTTTCCAATACGTCTCACAGGTCCTGCGTGTAGCCCCGGGCCTTGGTGTTTTTGTTTGACTGGCGACGGGGTGCGGGCTGGACTTCGGGCTGATACGCCGCTTTGTCTCGGCCATGAGGTGACCGGTCAGCCGCATCATACGCTGGTAGTGTAGGCTTTAAGGCTTCCTCCTCGAGTTGGGGTAGCAACCTGCGCTTTGGGTAACTTTTGGTTGGGCGCTCGAGTTCATATTCCTCGGCTGCCAGGACCTCGGTCCATCTATCCGCTAGCAGATCTTGATCAGTTTGAAGTTGCTGCTGCTTTTTCTTCAGGCTTTTTGCTGTGGCTATAAGCCGGCGCTTGAAGCGCTCCTGCTCGACGGGATCCTCAGGCACGATGAATTCTTCGTCGCCGAGGCTCACCTCGTCTTCGGAGAGGGGCATGTAATTGTCATCCTCTGATTCTCCGTCTATCGCATGTTCTTTAGGGCTAGCTTGCCCATCCTCCCGCTCGAAGCCTAGCTGTGGGGGATTGTCTTCGTCTTCGGCACTATCCGTAGCGTTATTGTCTCTTGTGCCGGTATCGCTGCTTTTGCTATGGTGGGGCTTAGAGCGGCGCCGATGACGCCGGTGCTTAGATTGCTTCTCGAGGGGATTATCCTTAATGGCCTTATTGCCATCGCTTTCTTTGGGGGTGTCCACCATATATATATATATATATATATATCATATGATGAGGTGGCTGTCCAGCGCCCTGTGGGCGGTGGTTCCTGTTCTTCTCCTGCATCGTCGTCCATACCGTCGATGTCTTCGGAGCCGAAATCAAGCATGTCGGTTAAGTCGTCGACAGTGGCTATTAAGTGGGTGGTGGGTGGGGAACGAATTTCTTTGTCGTCCGCTTCCCACTCAAGCCGGACATAGTTCGGCCAAGGGTCTCCTGACAGGGAGAGAGACCTTAATGAATTTAGCACGTCGCCCAAGGGCGAGTGTTGAAAGATATCTGCGGAGGTAAACTCCATGATCGGTGCCCAATCAGATTCGATAGGAAAGGACGCAAGCGGTTCGGAGCCTGTGGCCGGGGACGAATCCAAGGGTCCGATGACACAGGTCTCATAGGAGGTGAAGTCAGTATTCGGCTCTATCGCCGCTGAGTGTGCGGCCTCCGTGGCGGGGTCCATCCACCCGTCCTCGGATGGCACGATTTGCTCCGGATTGAGGGCCGGAGTAGCCGCAGGTGTGATCTCCCGAACATCGTCCGACGGCAGGGCTAAGTCATGCTCGTCGTGACTGTGCGGCGCACCTGACATGGGCTCGAATCTGTCGAAGATCAAGTCTCCGCGGATGTCGGCAGTATAGTTCAAGCTTCCAAACCTGACCCCATGGCCAGGGGCGTAGCTATCGATCTGCTCCAGATGGCCAAGTGAGTTGGCCCGTAGTACAAAGCCGCCGAATACGATGATCTGTCCGGGGAGAAAAACCTTACCCTGGATCGCATTGTTGCCGATGATCGAAGGAGCCATCAAGCCTTTATCGTGACGGCACAGTGGAACTCTCAATGAAAGCACCAATGTCGGTGTGAAAACCAGCGGATCTCGGGTAGGGGGTCCCGAACTGTGCGTCTAAGGCTAATGGTAACAGGAGGCGGGTGACACAATGTTTACCCAGGTTCAGGCCCTCTCGATGGAGGTAATACCCTACTTCGTGCTTGATTGATCTTGATGATATGAGTATTACAATAGTTGATCTACCACGAGATCGTAGAGGCTAAACCCTAGAAGCTAGCCTATGATTATGATTGTTGTTCTTGTCCTACGGACTAAACCCTCTGGTTTATATAGACACCGGAGGGGGCTAGGGTTACACGGAGTCGGTTACAGAGAAGGAGATCTACATATCCGAATCGCCAAGCTTGCCTTCCACGCAAAGGAGAGTCCCACCCGGACACGAGACGAAGTCTTCAATCTTGTACCTTCATAGTCCAACAGTCCGGCCAAAGTATATAGTCCGGCTATCCGAGGACCCCTTAATCTAGAAATCCCTCAGTGACCAAGATGATATATCGATGCAAAATGGCTCAATTCTATTGCTTACAAGCTCTTTGTTTCTCCTCTTTTGCTTAAAAGCTTTTCTTTCTTTCTCTTTTTTTTCACTATGCTTGATGCTCGAGCCAAATATGATATGAGACAAGTATGTAAGATATGCACGGGAGAGACTTAGGGCACAATGAAGATAGCAAGATCACTACGTTGCACAATACACAACAAAAAAAGACACATCCGTGACATTTTGGGCTGAACGAAAATCTTTTCTGTCATACTTATGACACTTCTATGACGATAATTGTGACAAAACCCGGTATCATCATAGATGTGGTGGGGTCCTACTTCTATGACAAAAAATCATGACAGAAAATGGGCTTTTCGTTCTGGGCGGGCCGGAGACGCAGCTGCATGACATTCTTTGGGCCGTCCATGACGGAAAAAACCGTGGTAGATGCGAGGGCGTAGAAAATATCGGGGAGTCCCCGGTTACGGTGGGTGGTCGGGGGCCGAGCGATGCGCGTTTCTCTCGTACGTACGCGCGTGTGTGCGAGGCGTTGGGCTCCAACTGAACCCGAGCGAGGCGTTGGGCTCTAACTGAACCCGAGCGATTGCACTGCAGGCTACGCGTTACTGAACCCGAGCGATCGATCGATGGCTGTTAACTGAACCCGATCGAGCGATTCCTTCGCTACTGCTGCTAACTGAAGCCGATCGATGCTGCCTCTGGATGAACAGTGAGCGTTGCTGGGGGGGTTTGGATGAACAGTTCCCGGTGGGGGTGGATGAACAGGACCCCGTGGCGTTGCCTCTGGATGAACAGTGAGCGTTGCTGGGGGGTTTGGATGAACAGTTCCCGGTGGGGGTGGATGAACAGGACCCCGATCGTTCGAGCCGGTTGGGGCTGGATGAACAGGACCCCGTGGAGGGCAGGATGAACAGGACCACCCCGTGGAGGGCAGGATGAACAGTAGACGGTGGAGGGCTGGATGAACAGTAGCCCGTGGAGGGGTGGTTGAACAGGAGCCCGTGGAGAGGGCTGGTTGAACAGTAGCCGGTGGAGTAGCGCGCGGTGGAGGCTGGATGAACAGGAGCCCGTGGATGAACAGTCGCAGGTGGAGGCTGGAGGAGGTCGACGGTGGATGAACAGTAGCCCGTGGAGGCTGGAGGGGGTCGACGGTGGAGATGAACAGTATCCCGTGGAGTCCCGTTTTGCGGTACGCCACACCCCTCCCGATGAACAGGACCCCCGTTTCGACCGTAGCGCTCCAACACAAGTCCGTTTCCTCCGTTTTGCGGTACGCCACACCCCTCCCGATCAACAGGACCCCCGTTTCGACCGTAGGAGGTCCGTTTCCTCCGTTTTGCGGTACGCCAGACCCCTCCCGATGAACAGGATCCCGTTTCGAACGTGGCCGGTCGAACACAAGGCCGTTTCCTCCGTTCTGCGGTACGCCAGGCCTCGTTTCCATCGGCTGTTCCGTCCAAGCCCTCCCGATGAACACGACGACGCATTCCGTTCCGACCCAGCCGGTTGGCTCCCCATGAACACGACGACGACGCTGTTTCTCCGTTCCGACCCAGCCATGTACACGAGCCCTGGCCGTACGTATGCGCGAGTAGGCGTTCGAGACCCTGCCCGTATGTACGTACGTGGCCGTATTTTCTTTCTTGCACACTGGCCGCTGTACGTACGTGTACATGCTACGTGCGCGCCTCTACTACGACACGTGCGCGCCTCTACATCGACCAGTATGTACGTACACGTTCGCGACCAGAATGACAACGCTACGTACGCTTCGACCAGGTGGGTCCCGACTGTCAGGCACTTCCTTGCCTGCGAAGATGTAGCTGGTGGGTCCCAGCAGTCAGGGGGCGAATCGTTTTTTTTGCCCGGACGCACTTCCTTGCGTGCGAAGATGTAGCTGGTGGGTCCCAGCAGTCAGGGGGAAACGTTTTTTTCGCGAAATACGGTGGCCCGTCCGGTGGGTCCCCGCTGTCAGGTGGAGGAATAATTATTTTGCGCGTAATAAGGAGGCACTTCCTTGCTGCGGCCGTGGACCCAGCTGTCAGCCTCTCCACGTACAGTCCACGTCCGATGGAAGCCGTTCCTTGACCACGTTGACCACGCCGCGCCGAGAGCACCAGGGCGGTGGACGACGGCGAGGCCTAGGAAGGGGACGACGCGGAGCCGGGGAAGACGCGGCAGTGGATGCCCACGCGTAGAGGAGTACGAGGGTTCACTGGTTCGCTGCGGTGTGAGGCTGCCGTCGCCGCAGAATAACAGGGGTGTGGGTGAGTAGAGGGATGGCCTGGCCAGCGGTGGGAATAGTAGGGGGCGGTGAGGCCTCCGCGGCAGCACAGCCGGCCACGGGAGGTAGGAGCATGCGGCACGACCGGCGCTGCTTTGGGCGGCTGGAGCAACAAGACCAGAGGTTGAAGAAGCACTACGGCCGTTGGATGGACATCGTACGGTCACTGGAGCTAGAATCGTTCATATTGACTAAGTTGACAAAGCACTCCGTCCCCGTCAACTTAGTAGGCCCACAAGTCAGCCTCCCACCAAGGTGGGTCCCAACTAGCAGGGGGAGTATTCATTTTTTTGTGCGTAATAAGGAGGCACTTCCTTGCGTGCGAAGATATAGCTGGTGGGTCCGACCTGTCAGCGGTGGGAACGTTTTTTTCGCGAAATACAGAGGCCCTTCCGGTAGGTCCCAGCTGTCAGGTGGAGGAATCATTATTTTGCGCGTAATAAGGAGGCATTTCCTTGCGTGCGGCCGTGGACCCAGCTGTCAGCCTCTCCACGCACAGTCTACTTCCGATGGTGTCGTTCGTTGACCACGTTGACCACTCCGCGCCGAGCGCATCCAAGGTGGTGGACGACGGCGAGGCCCCGGACAGCAACGAGCCGGAGATGGGAAGACGCGGGAGTAGAGTCGCAGACGGAGAGGTGTACGAGGGTTAACTGGTTCTGGTGCGGTGTGGTTCGGCAGTCGGTGGAGAAGAACAGGAGGTGTGGAGGGGTGGAGGGATGGCCTGGCCAACGGTGGAGTAGCGCTTCACAGCGAAGCGTGCTAAGCAGAGCTGCTAGCAGCAGGAGGCGGGAGCAGGTGGTCCCGGCGGCGCTGGAGGAAGAAGACGAGAGATTGAAGATGGATGCCGGTCGTTGGATGTAAATCCAACGGCTAACGATGTCAGAATCATTTGTTGACTAAGTTGACAACGACTTGCATTGGCTTCGGCCTATTGGCCCACATTTCAGCCTCCAAAAATGTGGCACGTATTCAACCCATTTTTTCAGAATTTACAGTCTTTTTTTGCGGGGTAGAATTTACAGTCCATTTGATCTCTTTTTTTTGAATTACAGTCCATTAGCTGGGCTGGGTGAACAAATAATGTAGCGTCCATGCGGCCCATTTATGTTTTTCCTAAAAAATTACAGGCCATTTGCACTTTCTCGAAATACACGATTTTGCTGGGCTGATTCTAATTATAATGTTGGGGTGTGCGCAGCAATGTTATCAAAAAATAAACAGGGGCTGAGCATTTTGTTATATATATATATATTTAAATAATAAGTGATTTATTATTACATTGGTCCTTAAATCTTACCAAGCTTTTGTACACAATCACCAGGATTTTCGTTGCCAAAAAAATTCCAGGATTTTATTGTTAGAAATTATTTTTATAAGTTAACAAGATGTGGGATATTGTTTTCTTACATATGTAAGTATCTGTTAAATATATGATGACAATAACAATAATATATAATAACATATAAAATAATTTAAATATATATAATATAGTTAGAAGGGAAACATAAGTTGGACCAGGCGTTCCTATTCTTATATAGAAAAATAGAACAGACCTCTGCGTTTTCTTCAAAAAAATACATAAATTGGGCTGCCGATGTTTCAGGAAAAATAAAACCTCGGATGGGAGGTCCATAGGCCGGTCGATACATGACGGCCCTCAAGAAAATACAAACAGCCTTATGGACCTCCCATCCGAGGTCGTGGGCTGCGCATGTTAAAAAAGAAAGCCTAGACGGGGCAGCTGTTCCGCCCGGGTTCGATTCCACCTGTGCAGAGAAAATATCTCCAAATTTTTTGCCTCTGCCTTTATTGACATGTGGGTCCCAATTGTCATCTACGCACACCACGTCCTACACTTGTCAAAACTTCGTCCCTCGTTTTCTCTGTTTTTCGCACACTCGACATTGTGTGGGCATTTTGAAAATAGCATATCTTTTTGACTGTGCATCATATGAAGATGTGCTATGCATGAATGTTGATCAGCATGATGTTAACTGGCTGGTAGTTCCAGTTTCGACCATGAATAAAACTTCCAGCATGATGTTAACACTGTTTGAAAAGGCCGTGTTAATATAAATGCTCTGCCTCTGAAAGTTGCAGTTTCTTATCTGAAACTGAACTTGGAGTTTCTTATCTGAAACTGAAACTTGCAGTTTCTTCTCTGAGAATCACATTGTCTGCACTTTTATACTCCTATGAAACTACATTTTTTAAGTGCTAAAAATAGATCTCTAGAATTCATAAAATACTTCATATGCTCAATACTGCAAATCTGAAATTCAAAAGACATTCATATCTGAAAGTACTCTCAAAATACACAACACAAAACACAATTCACAACCTGCAAATACTAACAACCCTAAGCTCCTCCTGACAATTCACAACCTGCCCGACTATTGGTCTGGGGGGGGCAATCCCTCCTATTCCTCGGCGGCAGACAGCCGCCCCGTGAGACGATGTGAACGGCGAGGGAGAGGATGGCGGGGAAGCGTCGTCGGGCCAACTGTTTTTCTCCTCTTGTAGTTGGGTTCGGTCGACGAAGACTCCACCGGCTCGCTCTGGCACGTCACCCTCACAAACGGCACCCTGTAGATGCTCGATCCTTCAATCTCTGGTGGATGCTCCATCTGGGATCGATACTCCCACCACCGCTCCCTCACGATCGGATTCGGTGAATCTGTTTGCTCCATGGCCCAGAGGAGCAGCTCTATGTACTCCCGCGCGACTCCCTCCGGGAGTATCGCCGCCTTTTCGCTCTGTTGCAGATATTTGGCCATGGATGTCGCCGTCGCCGCTAGTTGGTCCTTGTTGTCAAACCAAGACTGTATCTCCAACATCCTAGCTAGCTTCACAGGGTCGCCGTCTGCGATCCTCACGTATCGGTTGTACTCCTCCATCGATCTACTTCTCCACAGCACCTTCACTCGCCGGCGGTGGTTTTTGAATGGAAGAGGAGAGGAGCAGCGCTGGTTTTGGTTTAGAACGGGAGAGGAGCGACGCTGGTTTTGGATTGGAACAGGAGAGGAGGGGCGGTGGTTTTGAAATGGAAGAGGAGAGGAGCGGCGCTGGATTTAGATTGGAACAGGAGAGGAGCGGCGGTGGTTTAAGAGGAGAAGAGCGGAAGAGCGGCGCTGGTCTTGGAAGTATTTTTTTGTTTTGCGTATTTTGGGTCAAAGTTTGACCACGTACTGTATTTGACAAGCAAAATGTGAATGCATGTCACCAAAAATTGTATCGTTTGGTTCGTATCTGAATGTACTTTCAAATTATATTATTTTTGCAACGTATAACATATATTTTATTTGCGAAAATCATGGTCAATTATGACCCAGAATAAAAGGGAGACTAGTTAATGTGGGGTCGCTTTCTTAATTGAAGGGTAAATTGATTTTGATTTTGATCCAGTCACAGCGCGCCGGCCCTCTCGTCCAATCCTAAATCGCTGCCGCACGCTCCTCTCCCTCTTCTCCATTGCAAAACCACCTCCTCTCCTCTCCATCATCTCCATTCCAAAACCACCGTCTCGCCTCTCCCTCTTCTCCATTGCAAAACCACCTCCTCTCTCCTCGGACGAGGATCCCCTGACGTAGCCCATCCTGCCATTGAGACACTGACACATGGGTCCCACCAAGCGCGGGGCCCACCTGTCAGCGACCGAAAGGCAGGGGAACCTCTCCTCTCCATCATCTCCATTCCAAAACCACCGTCTCGCCTCTCCCTCTTCTCTATTGCAAGACCACCGTCTCTCCTCCCATCTTCCAAAGCTAGCACCGGACCACTCAGAAGGACATCTATGGAGGGGATGCAGCAGCGAATCTGGCAGATCGCCGGCGGCGACCAGGCAAAGTTAGCCAGGTTGAAGGAGATCCTTACTTGGTTTGACAATGAGTGGGAGATTTCGAGGACGGTGAGGGCCATGTGGCAATGTATGCGAAAGAGCGAGACGACGGCGATGAGGGCGGCGATGTACTCCTCGGCGGCAGTCACGCCGCAGTCCTTCGAGTTCATCGAGTATCTCCTCTGGGCGATGGAGCAGACAGATTCGCCCGAGGCGAAAGTCAGGCGGAGGTGGTGGGCGTACAGGTCGAAGGTCGAGCACCCAGAGGATAACGAATCGATCGAGTACGGTGTGCCGTTCGTGAGGGTGCAGAGCCAGCCGGAGCCACAGGAGTATTCGTTCTCCCACCGCAAGAGGAGGCCGGATGGCGCGACGTCGCTTCCCCGCCGTTCTCCACGGTTCCCTCGACGCTCGCCTCGTTTCAACGGCGTCGGTAGGGTTTAAGGTAAGCTTCGCACTAACCTAATCTTCCATCTGCTCATGCTTACAATCAGTGTGACAACTAATAAAAATCATGCTTACAATCAGTCTCCGAGTACTACGCCAATCACCCTAAAATAGCTCTGGACCTTTGGGTCAAAGTTGTGACACTGTGTACAAATAAAGAAAAATAGATTGGTGCTTCTTTCAGAAAAGAGTACACCCCTAGAAAACTGCCAATATAAGCTACTAGTATTTTTTTAAGTCTAAGCTACTAGTATTTGGTTAGAGGATTTGCTGCCGAGAAAGATCCGTCCACAGTGAGCGCCACACATCCCACTGATGGTGGTGGATGCCAATGCTTAGATGGAGCAGGGTTGGTGTCGGTAATTTTTACTTGGCACCTAGCACTCTGCATATATGCCGGTTCCATCCGTACATTTGTGCAGTTCCACCAAAATGCAGCTGAATAACCCTGTTTGCACAGATAATGAAAAGGCGTGATTACATTATAGTGGCACTAGTTGATGAAACATACACTAATAAACAGAAGAAAATATTACATCATACTGGAAATCGACCCAAGTCTCCCCGATACACCTTCTGCCAGTGATGAACATCAGTGTACAGCGGTAGTACAAGGAGGGGCCTTGAGACATTCAAATCTCTATTTTTGTGCAGATCAACTAAAATTAAGCACCCCAGTTTGCAGAAACGCTTAAACATTAACAATGGGACTAGTTGATGAAACATACATTAACAAAGAGAAGCACTTTCTTTATCTACATTGGAAATGAAATGATAGAGAGGACACTCGCTCTATTTTAACTGTATTATTACTTCATTTTATCAGTGACACTAGGGTCGAGCAGGTGGCAAACGAGGTGTACCGTGCGTCGCAAGGATGAAGGCCGGGGGTGCTTAGACTGGGATGCTGAAGCTGGCTCTTTCAGTCCCTATCTTCCCCCTGATGTTTCTGTGGTAGCATTTGGGTTGTAATCCAAACTTGGTCGAGCTGGTGCTGCGTCCCCCTACCTGCCTAGCTTATGTGGCGAACTTGTCTCCTGCTAGTACTCAGTCCGTTCTAGTAGTAGTTGCATAACTGCCCGTTTACACTGAGATGTTGTCGGATAATGGTTCTCTATGGTTGGGTTTCTTTAATGAAATCGGAGGGAACCCCCTCTTTCGATATATAAAAAAACAGTGGCACTAGCGGTGCCAAAACATTGCCTCAAATTAATAGTGCCACTAGATTAAGGTGCAAAATAATAACATTACTGCTTTATCATGGCAGTGCCAAAACAGTAGCACAAGAGCAGGATCAACATGCAGGATCTTTGGCAAACGGTCAGACCAAAAAGGAACATACCTCGTGATGGGAACCATATCTGCAGTCAACGCCATCGTAGAAGGGATGACACCAGTCACCAACATGGATGATTCAATTCATGGGACCTTTTGGTGCAGTTCACCTAAAATGAAGCAATGTCCCATGAGCTAGCAGCTTCTTCTTCTTTTTTTAAGAAAAGGGCTCCAGCCCCGGTTCCATTTCCATCAGAAAACGAAACCCACAGAGCTTCTTCATTAGTTGCAATAAAATTGAGCAACATCAAGGTTGGTCGTGAAGCTCCTGGAGAGTAGGCGGACCAGGACAGTTGCATCTCTAACGAAAAGAAGCAACTTATCTTAATGGGAAATTTAGCAGGACATGAAAAAAAGTGCCATTGATTCATATTACTGGAGGCATTACATTGAAAACAACATTGGTTTAACGTGTCCTTACTTTTAACAGTGCGACTGCTACATTTTACCAGTGGCATTACATAAGAGCGGCTCGGGGCAACAAACATCAGAAGAGGATATCTGGGTTGGTCCCATTTTTGTTCGGTATATAGCCACCTTATACTGTGTGAGGCTAGCAAATCTAGTGCTGGACTTACTCTGTTGACTTGTCCCCCAGTCCCCACTTTCTTTCCTTTTTCAACCAATAGATCGGGTTTATATTGAGTTTGTACTGCGTTCCCTTTATTTCCCTATTAGACCTAGAGACCAGTTGGATAGCCAGTCTCTGCTACTTTTCGCCCCCATTATTTCCTCTTTCGACCAAGTCCTAGATTCAGGTAACAAATCTTCCCCCACCCCACCCCCTTTCTTCCTTGTTTGAACCAAGTACTACTAGATTCGAGTGCATGAACTAGTTTTACCTCTTAACAGTAAAAAATTAGGTGGTTTTCGAACAGCCGATCGATCCTATCTACACGAGGGGGCCTGAGAAATAGTAAAAGATACAAATGCAGCGACGTCAGGAGCTCGGGAAGTAGAGCAAGGCCGGTTTCGAAGGAAGTTATACCTGAGGGTCGCCGGGATGTCGCTAGGTGGGCGGCGGGAGGCCGGATCTGCCCACACTACGGCAGCGAGGAAGAAGGGGTGGGAGGCCCTCCCTCGCCAGCGATGCTTGGGAGAGAACGGCAAGGCACGCTGATCGGGACGCGCCGGCAGTGGGTAAGAGCCGTCGCCGAGGACGACCGCGTGAACGTTGCACCTTCTCACCTTCCCCGGCGGAGAGGATCCGGCTGGATCTGTGACCAGCGGTGAGTAGAGAGAGAGAGTGTGGCCACCGCTGTCGTGTTTAGATCTGGAGAGGACGAGACAGTGTGAAGAGAGCAACACTAGCAAGCAAGCGCGGAGGCTCCTGCCTATATAGTGGAGTACTAGTTTTCTTTTGTCTACCGGCCGGAGCCGGCTTGACCTCGGCAATGACTGTCGAGAAGTCTTCATGCACGTGCCCCGGAGGCGCAGTTGTCGTCATTTTGATCTGAAGCACCGGATTATAACATATAACACGAAAAAATGCCACATGACAAGAAATCATAACCTCACTGCCCAAAGGAGACAAGATGAATCCCGACGGACAAACTAGACGAGGATCAAAGCTCAAATTAAAGATAAACTCGTAGAAAAGGGGTCCGTCGATAGTAGTCTTCGTGCATGTGCCCCCAATGACTAGCCCAACTCAGTTGTCGCTGTTTAACCCTCGCAGTGATCCGAAGCACATGACACCTAATTTTGCGAGATGACAAGAAACCTTTTTTTAGATTTCTCACCAGAACTACAGCCCTGTACAACACAGCCTGCACGATATGTAGACGATAGCCAATCCAGGCGTGTCTGCTGGAGTCTGGTCACATGCATGGACGAACTGATCTTCCGTGTCTTGCAGGGATCGTCCAGGTACCAAGGTGGAGTATGTGCTTCTATTAACTCAGCCGACTTGCGGGGCCGGGGAGTGTGCCTATGGTCGGTTCTCAATTGCGGTCCCACATGTGTGTGCAAACGCAATATGACGCGCGTTCCATTCGGAGAGCGGCGTGCCAGACCGACCGACCGTCTGTGGTGCGACGCGAACGCGACGGGCGTGCTGTATACTCCGTACATGTGTACCGCCGTTTTCTTGAGGCTTTGCTCCATGGCGCAATCCATGGATACAAAATTAGTATACTGTACTATTTAAAAGTCGAGGGCGGGGCTTTTCCCGCGCGGTAGGCGGGGCAGTTCCGCCTAGTCGGTTCGACAGAGACGCGAGAAGATGAGGGAGTAGGCTGCTGCAAACGTAGGGCTGTGTGATTTGACAGTGAGTTACTGCTGGACAGGTGGGGCCCGGTGATTTGACTTGCCATTATCATTTTAACTGCGGCGCTACGACCGGCTTGAGTCTCCCGATTCCTGACCACCTCCATACAGGTGCCTCTCCCGATGCTCCACCATGTAGAGGCTGGCTCTTGCTTGAGAGCCCACTCCTCCACTTTTTCCTTGCCTCTTTCCCCCACATATGCAAAAATGCCATGTAAAGCGGGCTTATAGCCCACTATTGTACTTGATCCTACAGGTGCTAAGCCTGCCACATAGGCATAAAGTCTGATGTGGCAAGTTAATTAAGAAGAGAGAGACTAGTTTGGTGACCCCAGGAAGAAACGGTGCTAAGCGCGTGTACCTAGATGATAGACTAGTTTGGTGGTAGGCGCGACCATGATACGGGCTGCTGGCAGCCCTTGGATCTGAGATCGAACGGTCGCATGCTAAGTTGCTGAAAATTTGCAGAATAACCCTCCAGGATAGGATATTCACCCATAGGTCTAGAATCACGCCATGCAACCGTTCGATCTCAGATCCAAGGGCTCTCAGAAGCCCGTATCATGGGAGAATGGAAAGCTTCGTATCACCTGTAATTTTCCCGACGCTTGACATGACATCGAAAGCCATTTAATTGGGCGTCGAGTAGACATGACATCTAATTGGGCCCCCATAGTACTGTGCATGAATCCATTTATCCACCAGGCAAGCCACTACCCTGCCATTCGCACGCGCCCCCCCACTCGACATTTTTACAATCGATAAACCGCTCCTAGTCGTCCCGTCCTTTCACATTACGGCAGTTCCACTAATACTAACCCTCCTCCCAAATCCATGGCGTCCCAAATCTCCATGATCGGCGGTGAGTACAAGGTTAGAACCATCACCGGCGATGAGTTCGACGTCATCTACACCCGTTCTTCCGCAACGGTGAAAGAATGCCTTGCTCGCTTCAAACGCATGTTCGAAAACTCAAATGATGAGTGGGTCGCTGGGCTAGATGTTGAGTACACCACAGTCCTGGGAAGCGAGAAGAAACTAAAGGAGGCAGAGAAGAAGAAGCCCGCCGTGATCCAGGTTTGCGTGCATGACTTATGCTTGGTCTACCACATATGCCATGCCGACGTTGAGTGCGAGGAATTTAAGAAGTTCCTCAAGGGCGGCCGAGTCAAATTCGTTACTGTAGACTTTAGGAACGACAAGGAAATCCTGGGTCGGATAGGCCTCGTTGTAGGCGACCCCTTCGACCTCCAGAAGGAAGGGCTGGTGCCCTCCCTTGATCAGCCTTCAATGCTGACCCTGGCAGGAGCCATGGTTCATCCTTCGTACGGTAAACTAGAGAAACCTCCGTACACGTTTCATCGTCATGCATGGCAGTGGAATGTACTAGATATGGACCACATCCACTACGCTGCAATGGATGGCTACCTTTGTTTCAATATCTACAAGGGTTGGATGAAGAGCAAGAGCCAAGTGTGCGGTTCAAGCAAAGAAGTATCGCCCAAGAGGAGGAGGGACAAGGACGAAGTCGAGGACGTGGACGAGGACTCCGAGTAAGGTGGCAGTGTCGTTGCTCATGGTGGTTCTAATGCAGTGTCTACCGGATTAGTTGCTTAGTTTAATTTCTGGTGTGCTTAGTTTTATTTGAGGGGTGTGTTGTGCTGAGCCCCCAGCAGAACTATGTTATGTTTCTTCTCGTTATATTTCGTACATTTCATCTTTTAGTTGGTATAGTACTACCACTCGTTTCTTGACATTATATACGTACAATATATATGGCCAACATCATATAGCCAGCAGTTTAGTTGTCAAAGAATTTCAGGGTGCTTAGTTTTGTCAAAGAATTCCAGGGTGCTTAGTTTTATTTGAGGGGTGTGTTGTGCTGGACACCATTAACTTATCATTGTGAGAATCGGCTTATTTTTGTCATGTAACATGGTCAACGGGGTTTGACGTGAAAATAACAATGTTTAATGGCATTTCTGAGCAAACATCTAACTTAACGATGGCATTTTTTAGATATCTAATTGCATTTTTGAGCAGGCATCTCACGGATCGATGGCATTTTTTGAGTAGTTGTAACTTCTAATGGCAAAACTGAGTAGTGATACACAACTAGTGGCATAAATAATAAGAACCCAAGAATTAAATAGGGCTAATTTCTTTATTTCTTTATTTTATACCTTTGTGTGCGAAACAATATACGCTGCCTACCGCCAGATTTTCTTTACAGAGGCAACATAGAACTATATGAGTGCCCTGTTAAATTTTGGAATTATTCTGGGTTCGTTTGGCCTTTTTTATACATTAATTGAGTTTCTGGTCATTTAATGTGCATAATTCAAATTTGAACTACAAGCACATGCTCCCGTGCACCAAAGTTGACTGAAAAATCACATGTGTGTCCTCGGGTGAATTTCTAGGTCCCATGCAAGAAATGGGAATGAAATTCAAACATCTGGGCATCGTGGTTCGGCCGAGAACATTGAGAAGCTTGGTTTTAAAATTCTTGTAAATCCAAAACACGCCTGAAAATCATGAAACTTGGCATGGTGTCATGTCATGGTACTACCATGCTGTGGTAAAAAAATGCAGAATAGGAACAAGTTTTGGTATAAGTTTCTTGCAAACCGGAGCTTCTCTCAAGAAGGCTCGTGGTTCTGAGAGGGAACGTGTCACCTTTGTGTGCATAATTCAAATTTTAAATACAAGCACATGCTCCAGTGCACCAAAGCTGGTTGAAAAATCACATGTGTGTCCTCGGGTAAATTTCTAGGTCCCATGCCAGAAATGGGAATGAAATTCAAACATCTGGGCGTCATGGCTCGGCTGGAAACATTGAGAAACTTGGTTTTTTAATTCCTGTAAATCCGAAACACGCATGAAAATCATGAAACTTGGCTTGGTGCCATGACATGGCACCAACATGCTGTGGTAATTTTGCTGTCCGATTTGCGAAGGCGCACACATTAACAATCAACAAAGTCATTTTGGAACAAGTGCTGTCACGTTACAATCGGAAACACAAGTATTATTGAAACCGTGGGCGTTCTATTTACCATTTACGTGCCGCCACGCGTCCCCTTTTTTTATTAGCTAGGAGGCGCCGTGCAGGGTAGCTATTTGAGTACGGGAGGCGTGCGATCAGACCCCTGCGCGTGCTTATCGGGAGGAGAGCCCTTTGACCTCCATCTGCCGTCCACCTCTGTCCCAAGGTACCATTAATGGCGCCCGAGCCTCTGTTTAATGGCGTGGCAATGTCTCACTCGACTGAGATTTAAGAGAGAAAAAGAAAATCTGAAAAGAAAATTTTGCACGGATCTTGATGTAAGATCCGACGGACCTATATAGCATCTACTGCGACTTATAGCAAGACTGATGAATATATATAAGGACGACGAGAGTGGATAATAATTGTCTTACATAATTAGGAAGATAATTAAAAAAGCCACATGCGGCTACGCCCGAAATACACAAGGGCAAAAGAAGAAGGAAGACGCATACAACGATCTGGCTCGCTGATCTCTACTTTCTTTATGCGCTGCAGGTCGCGGAGACTAGTTCTCGCGGCGGGCGATGATCTCTTTCATCAGTTTCATGTCCTTAATACGCTGCTTGGCAGCATCCATGGATTCCTCCACCAGCCTGTTGCGCTCGATGCGGAGCATGGCATTCTCGTCCATAAGTTTCTTGATGATGACGCCCGTCCTCTGCAACACGGCAGCGGTCTCCTCCTCCTGCTTCGCCCTTCCGGCGATCTTCGCCCTCAGCAGGTCGCGCTCGCCCCGGAGCTTCGCATTGCCCTCCCCGAGTTGCCGGATGACGCCGGTAGCCTCGTCCTGCATCCTCGCCCAGCCGGAGATCTGATCCATCTGGCTATGGACTATCGCATGCATGCGCCTGTAAGAGTCCTCGCCTGCCCGCGAGAAATTTTCCCAGGCCGCCGCGGCGCGGCGGGACCTCCCTGCTGCTTCGGCGGCGCGGCGGGACATCTCTGCTGCTTCCGCGGCGTGGCCGGACCAGTCTGCTACATCGACGGCGCGGCGGGACCTCCGTGCTGCTTCGGCGGCGCGGCGGGACCTCTGTGCTGCTACTGCTGCGCGGCTGGACATGTCGGCTGCTTTCGCGGCGAGGCGGGACATCTCTCGTGCTTCCTCTTCCATGCTCACCTCTCCCTGGTGGAAATCTCTCGACCCAGAACTCACGCTGGCTATGGCTTGATTGTTTCTTGTGGATGAGGAGTTGAGGAGGAATGTGCAGTCATCTTAGCATAGTAGTATTTATAACCGAGTACTACTAATACGCTCCTAAGTGGGAAACCGTTTAGGTTGTGATCGGTGTGAACAGGTTTGCAATTAAATATAGCGTGGTAGTAGTAGTAATTTGGAATGTGACGAGACGCGCTCAAGATTTATTGACGGTTCTAGTTTCGAAGTGCGGCACTATTCCCGGATGGCGTAACGTCGGCACGTTTTCTCGGCCGTGGTGTAGCATATGCCATGGTACTACTAGTTCTTTTTCTACTGCTGTGTACGTGCAAAAACTGGCACCGTCGGATACATATCTTACGCTTGGCGTTCGACAGGAATAGCCTCGTGGCGAGCTATAGACTAGTCTTTTTTTCAGACGCATTACACCTATCTCTCGGGACTTCTCGCACGCACCATCACTGCTCCCTAGGCCGATGCCACCCACATACAGTTGTACTCTGAGAAGAGGTGCACGCACGCACTCGTCCTCTCTCACACACGCATCTGTAGCTACGAATTGTAGTGTTCTCAACCATCCGATTGGCTCTATCATAGGTTTCACGTTGCTCCTTGGCCTTGAGATTGAGATGTTTTAAACGCGGAGGCTAAGATGGAGGCGCGAGGTTTTGGTTAATGTGCGGGCCGCACACGGCACCAACACGACACGAGCTTCGTCTGCCTGGTGCGCATGCAGTCGGGTGAGTTGTCCAAGTATAGACACAACCAGGCCCTCGTTGGTATCCGCGCCTCGACTTTGGCTGGTCATAGTGGAGAGTAACATAGACCAGTTACTAGTCTATGTTACTAGTACCTTCATAGTGGGTAGTGTCATATACGTAGTAGTATATGCATAGTTTTGCTCCATGGCGCAATCCATCGATACTACTACTGTACAAATGTATACATTTTTTAAAAGGCTAGAGGGCGGGGCAGTCTAGCTTGGTCCTTTTCACGAGAGGCGAGGGCCTTTGTGATTTGACGGCTCATTACTGCTGGAAGGCGGGGCCTTGTGATTTGACTGCTCGTATAAATGTGCCGACGACCTGAGGAGGAGCAAAGAACCGTGCGGTATACTCAAGTTTTCCACTGGAGTACGACGGAGGAGCACGAAACACGGCAGCCCAGTGCCATATCCTCTACTCTCTACTCTTATTATATATTACTAGCAAGAGGCATTGTTCTATTGGCGATAAAGAATGATCTAATTTGCTAGTCATCTCATTTTTAGCATTGTTCTATTCATGCCTCGCAGAGAAGGTGACACGTGCGGCGAAACACCCGAAGCAAAATAAGAAACACAGGAGCAAAAGAAGAAGGAGGATTATCACCCCAAAAAAGAAGGAAGACGCACACACAAGTCTGGGGCGCTGCTCTCACTACATGAAGGGTTGCTGGCCGCGGAGTCGTAACTGCTTCTTCATCGCCTCCACGACCTCCATCTCCTTGCGCGTCTCCTCCGCCATCTTCATCATTGTGTCCATGACGCGGGATTTCTCGACGCGAGCCTTCATCATCTGTTCCACGGCCGCATTACGTACCTTGACAGCAGCCGGGTGCTCGATGCGGAACTTCGCCAACTCCTCCTTCTGTTCCATGACGAGGGCCTGCAACATCTTCATCGAGGAACTACTATTCTCATGCAGCTTCTTCCAGCCGGCGTTCTCCTCCTTCAGCAGGTCGAGCTCGTGGCAGAGCTTCGCGTTGTCCTCCTGAAGTTGCAGGATTTCGCCGGTCGCCTTCTTCTCCGAGGCAATGCTCTTCTTCAGCAGCATCACCAAGCCGGCGGTCAACTCCCCCTGCTCATTGAGCTCAGCGGGCATGTCGTCGAGGCTCTCCTTCAGCAGCTCCACCAAGCCGTGGATGAACTCCTTCTGCTTATTGAGGTGCTTATTGAGCTGATCGGGCATGCCGTCGAGGGATAACGACTCCAGCGCCGCCAGCTCGGCATGTTCGCCTCCGCGTCTAGGGCGCTCCTGGGAGCCATCGCCTGCCCGTGAGAGATCTTTCGAGGTCTCTGCGTGGCGGCGAGCCCTCTTTTTTTTCCGCAGCCTTGGTTGCCGCTCCCTTGTTACGAGTAGTTCTCGACCTAGAGCTCTGCACACCGGCCATGGCAAGGACGGACGAAGAAGCAGGACTTATGAGGAGGAAGGTAGAGTAATTTTCGGTTAGGTAGTTCCCCTTTTTATAGCCTAAGTACTAGCACTAGTACTAAAACCTGCATAGTGGGAACACGTTCAGGTTTGGTACGTACTGGTAGGTGTGAGCAGGCTTGCACTTAATTGTAGCACTAGTACTTTCGAATGTGATGGGAACAAGGTAAAGATTAATTGATGGTTTTTGGTTTCGAGGCCCGAAACGGCTCCCGATGAGTTTAGTGGAACATAAATTTCAAGTAGACTGCACTGCTCAGATGCGTAAATATTATGTTACTGTCAAAAATTGGCACAAAATACGAAGGAGACCAATGGAAGTACTACTAGCAACCCATGATTTAACTACTCGCATGTGCGCAGTGGAGTGGTAATGTCTTTCTTCCGCCCTCACGTCCACCCAATTTGCATGCGCTATATTAATTGACCATCAATGAAGTGAAGGACTTTACACGCGTCAAATTATCACATGGGGTGGATCTTGGTACAAAATTGCGTCCGCCCGTGTACCCGCGTGTGCGTGCGAGGGAATGAGTGCGTGCGTGGCGTGCGTGCACATCTTCGCTTCGTGCATGTACTGTCAGTGCAGCTCAGGGAGGACGAGTACA
Source organism: Triticum aestivum (assembly GCF_018294505.1). NCBI lineage: Eukaryota > Viridiplantae > Streptophyta > Magnoliopsida > Poales > Poaceae > Triticum > Triticum aestivum. The sequence goes on along the minus strand of NC_057811.1, from coordinate 331,651,623 downwards.
TTCTTCTGGAACCAGCAACACGTCACTGTGATCAATCCACACAAGGATGTCGCGACAGCGCCTCCACATGTGCCACGTGCCCACATGGCTTCATGAACTGTAAGAGAGACACTGTGTAGTGTGCCATTGTGTTTTGCACATACTCGAAGTACTACTAAGGTACATGTGCATTGCACGCGTCAGATTTTGCAACCAAATTACGAATAAATACCACACTCTAGCATGTAAGCTCTGAGTCATATATGCCTGATGTAGACCTTCGTTTAATTCTTATAGTTCATCTCATTCAAAATCAATTAGTTTTTATAAAAAACCTAGGGCCTCTTTGATTCGTAGGATTTCCAAAACACGGGAATATGAAGAACATGGGATTAGAGTGGAATGTCGTCTTGAATCCTACAGGATGGTACGAGTGTTTGATTGTGCATAGAAAAAACGCAGAATTCTTTCAAAGAGGTTTGAGTGGATGGGATGTTTCCTATGAAATCTAGTGCAAATGAATCATATGGAAAAATTCATATGGTTTACAATCCTACGAATCAAACAACCAAGATACTACCTCCGTCTAGCTGTGTAAGTCATCTTATGAAAACCAGATAATCCCAAAACACTTAGGCGCGGTGCATTAACTTCTACCTCGTTTCTTGTTTCTTGACATATCAACCAATAAGAGATGAGGGGTGTGCATGCTTTTAATGACTTGAGACTACCAAACACGACATGCAGTGGTTAGTTCATTGCATGCAATGTTATTAATTAGCAAATAAACATTAAGGTCTCTCGTTTTCCCCTCCTCCTTGGTCACAGTGCACAACCTAAGATGACTTACTCACCTAGACGAAGGGAGTAGGAATATTTCCTAAGGATTAGAATCCTCCAAAATTCCTTCGAGAATCCTTTGAATCAAAGAAGCCCTTAATCTATTTTATGATTCATGGAATTATGCGTTGTAAAGCATAAAGTACAAACAAAGAATGGCAATTCAACTAGAAAAAAAGTTTGGGCAGTTACGATACGGAAGATTCTAGAACAAAGGAGAACCACTTTTGTTTTGAGATTTGTGCATTATGCTTAAGTTCAACCATGGAGTCTGCTAGATTGTACATGTGGCAAAATCCGGTGGGGGCTAGAAGATGGTGCGAGGGGCCGAGTGGAGGGAGACTATGAAGGAGTGCACAACTGCGAGATCGATATTTAGAGAGAGGGGGCGAGAACGTGCGCTGTTGCGCGCAGTGGCGGAGCCATGAAAAATGTCCCATGAGCTAGGGGGCCAAGCATTGCTAATCCTTTACGAGGAGGGCCAATTCATCAACTTAAACCATTTTTACCAGCAATTGTCTAATGATCACATTCATATTAGCCTCGATATATAGTGATGTTAGGGGGGGCAGGGCCCTTGCCGCCGCCTGTCTTGGCCATTGTGCGTGCGCCTGAGAGATGAAGCGGAAGGCATGGATGATGAGAGGGGGCGTTGGATATATAATTAATGTGGGTGTATTAGCTATATATGTAATCCTATATAGAGAGGTATAGATTGATCGATGTGGACGTGGGAAAGAGGGTGAGACCTCACTAGATATATAGATTGATCGATTTATGCGGAAAACTATGAAAGACCTTGCTATATACACATGCACACATAGAGGAACATCGATCGTTGCGCATGCATTTCAGAGATAAAGAATGCCTGATATGATGGAGAGGGGGATGTGTGTGTGTGTGTGTGCCTTCATGGGAGACCGACCTGAAGAAAAAGATTGCATGTGTGCGATGGATAATGCCGACTGGTAGTGTGTGTGCATGCATGCACGAGAGAAAGTTAGTGGTACAATTATAAAGAGAAGACCAATGTGTGGGTGTAAAAGACTAGGTGAGGTCATAATCAATGTAAAGTTGAATTCAAATATTTGAATAAGAGATCTTGATGTTTGAAACCCATGCATGCATGAATATAACGGAGATCTGCGCGGTGTGGTTTGGAAACGAGCATGTTGCAATGTATACACATTGAACAAGGTCAGATTGGTTTGAATTTGAGATACCGATGGCAGACATCGTTTGGCCACATTGCATCCGTGCATGGACAAACTATTCTAATTGGAGATGATGGGTGGCTTTCGCATCACATATCTATATCTATACCCCTATATATATATTATATTTTATATTTTTTATATAGTGTGCGGATAACTTTAACTTTGAAAGATGGTCGTTGGATGAGGCCAATCCGATGGTGCAGAGCTGGCAAATTTGAGCACTACTGGCCGTTGGATATCATCTAGATTCCACCAGATTTTGCCACATGTACAATCTAGAAGACTCTATGGTTGAACTTAAGCATAATGCACAAACCTCAAAACACAAGCACTTCTTCTTTGTTCTAGAATCTTCCGTATCAGAATTGCCCAAATGTTTTTCTACATGATTTGTTTTTACTTTATGCCTTACAACGCACAATTCCATGAATCTTAAAATAGATTAGCTTTCTTATAAAAACTAGATGATTTTGAATGAAATGAACTATAAGAATTAAACGAACATCTACATCATGCATATATGACTCAAAGCTTACATGCTATAATGTGGTATTTATTCATAATTTGGTTGCCAAATCTCATGCGTGCAATGCACGTGTACCTTACTAGTCTAAATGGTGTCTGTGTGTGTGTTGTGCGTGTTAAACACATTGTACGTAGTATATCATACTAGTCTAAATTGTCTTTTTTTCTTTTGGGTACACGTTAAGCTTGTTCTCCCGAAATTTCAAGCCGCGCCTTGTTATGCCGAAATTTCAAGCTAGCGTCTCTGTCTATCGTGCTGCGAAACTCCCGCCTCTTCAACCCGCGCCTTGTTAGCCCGAAATATTTAAGATATATCTTTGTCTCGTTGTGCTCCGACAACTCCCTCCATCTCAACCCGCGCCTTGCTATTCCAAAATTACAACGCGCGCGAAAACTCCCACCTCCTGTGAAATCCCGACACGCGAAATGCCCGTGATACCCCTGAACCGAAAGAACCGCCTCAAATCGGTGGGGGTACTTTCGTAACTTACCCCACATTTCGGACAAGCGCGTCCCTAAGCCATGGTTCCCCACTCCCATCCCATCCGCCCACCCATTCGTACACCGAGGCCGGGAAAACCCGCGAAGCCCCACACCCTCCTCCGTCCGCCACCCAGCCGGAGCCTCTTCCCCGACGACGTCGTCCACAGCAACACCTCGACGTCCCTCATCCACCGTACCGGATGAGGATCCGTCGTCGATCTGGTCGTCCCGCCGGTTCAGCCACCCCGTCCTCCACCTCCAAGGAGCTGCCCCGACGTTCCCCTCGTCTTTCGCGCCACCTCCATTCCCACACCGCCGTCTTCACCTACACCACCGGAAGAGCATCAGCATCACCGTTTCCTCGGATGAAGCTGCGGCCTAATCGGCGCCACCAAAGAGGTTGTACACTAATCGCCGCATTTTCTTCTTGATTCGATCTCACGGTGCTGCCGGCGCTCGGTCCCGAGCCGACACGGCGCGGCTCCATCCACCGCGGCGTCGCCGGCCACTTCCTCCACGGCGTCGCTCCCTCGGCGGCGACGTCCACATCAGTAGGAGCTGCTGCTGCTTTAGCTCTCGCTCGCGCTGCTGCTCTGCTCTTGCTCTCGGTCCCCTGCCTGGTCTGCTCTTGCTCTTGCTCGCGCTGCTGCTCTCGCTCTTGCTCTTGCTTGCGATGCTGCTCCGATTTAGCTACACTTCAGTCGACTGAATCGACTTTTGGGTCAGTCGATTTTCAGGGGGTGGGGGGGCTCGCCGGAGTTAAGGAAGAACCAGCCGCAGCGGGGAGGGGGGCTCGCCGGAGAAGTACCCCACTATCTATCTTAGGGTTCAGGGTGGGGGCGGTGGTCGCCGGCGGTGGTGGGGCGGTGGCGTGGGGATCGCCGGAGAAAAAGCTCGGCACGGGGGGGGCCTAGAGGGATGGCCGGGGCGGCGGCGGACCGGCGGTGGGGAGTGTTTTCGGGGCGGGCGGGGCGGCTGTTTGGCCGGTGGTGGCTGGCGGCTCAGGGGGGTGGAGGTTGAAGATGAACTGCAGGCCCTTGATTTCGTATCCAACGGCTGCAAAATCGACTGACCAGAGATGAAAAAGTCAGTCGACTGACGTGTAGCCTCACCTCTAGTGCGTTCAGTTTCGACAGTAAAATTCAGTTTCGACAGCAAAATTCAGTTTCGACAGTTAAGTTCAGTTTCGACAGTTAAATTCAGTTTCGACAGTTAAGTTCAGAGATGAGCGGCTGATGTATACATCTAGCACTTTGTGGTTATGTATTTTACGTCATCTATTGGAGATGCTATTAGAATTCCACTCAGGTTAAGTTGTCTCTCTTGTCCTGCTTGAGCCTCGGCGTCGTACAACTCACCGGAGCTGCTCCAACGACGAAACCCTCCATCACAGCGGAGCAGTACCTCGGGCTCCATCTCCAGACGCCTAAGATCTTCTTCCCCTCCTCCGACAGCCAAGTCAGCCGGAGCATCCTCTCCGGCCAACCCAATCATGCTGAGATCGACATGGCTTCGCCAAAGAGGTTGTACACTTGTTGCATATCTTTTTTACTCTACATGTTATATATATTGTCCATTGAGCACACGAAGTAACGGGAAATACGATTATTTTATCCTACTATATGACAAGCAGTGAGGTACCAGGCAACTTAGCTATCCGTGATGGACTCTCTTGAACGCCATCATTATTTATCTCTGCGCGTTTGAGCTGTGCATTTGTCGATGGCCCTGGGAGTTGAGCTAGTAAGGCAGTGGCCTGGGTCCAAAGTAATAGAAGTAGCACAAAAAATTTTTTTTAGTGTAGGCTTTTCCTTGCTCAAGCCTGCCTACTGGAATCGCCAGTGCTTGAAAGGAAAAGTGAATGAAAAACATAGGAATTGGAAAGTTTCGTATGGTACTACTTTTCATGAATTTGGTGCAAAGGAATGGAGCAAAGGAAAACTGTAGGATTTGTTCCTTTAGTGTCTCCTTGAAAGAAAAACCGTAGGAATTTTAATTTCCACTTGTCCTCCTTTTCAAATTCCTATTCATGAAGCACAAGACTAAGAGATAGTAGCATAATAGCATTATAACCGTACATTTTCTTGTGGTTTGACTTAATCTCACCATGCTTCTTTGCATCCTGTGATCTTCCAATTCTTGTGAACCAAACACCCAGATTGGCAGAAATCCTGTGTTTTTAAATTCTCTGTTTTGCACGTGCATTCCTATCCTATTCCTGTCTATTTCCTATCCCTGCATTGTTAGAATCCTCAAATTCAAACAAGCCCTTACACAATTACTTCTATTACAGATATGTGTCAAAGAAAACCTTGTGTGGTTTGTCCTGCTCCTGCGGTGCTGTGTTCCACCCCAGCTCAGCTGCTCCAACGACGGAAGGGTTCACCACAGCAGGGATCCGCTCTCCAGACTGTCTTTCGCCGCCTCAGATCTTCTTCCCCGCCGCCGGCAGCCACGACAACTGCATTACCATCATCAACTGAGCAGATGACCTTGAGGACTACACGCAAGAGAGGTCGCACTCTTCCGTGTCTGCTTACGTTATGCATCGCTTAATATGATGACATGCTACTTTATCGTCGTGTTCACCTATTAGACTCCGAGTCAGGTCCAAACTTATGCTGAAACTTGAGTTTTTAAATGGTTGTGGGGTACATATTGGGGCAGCAATCAGTACTATCTGTCTACTATCTGGTTAATCTCGGGTGTCTACTATGAGTTTCATGTTGGGTGCAAACAAACATTAAAGGAGCCATTATCTGTATTTTTTAACTAAAGCTATTATCTGCCTGCTATCATTGGTTTTGGGTCTATCCACAGTTTGCTACCATCACTCTGGATTTGTGCATGCACTCCTTACATAATCTCACTATGTTTTATTCCTATGCATGTCAGTTATTGTACACAATGGAACTGAACATGTAGAGCAAAAGAGACGAGCCTTGCGTGGCAATAAAATTTCATGCAGACGTCGCTCCATGGTGGGCGCAAAGGCAGCCCCCCTCCACCCATTTCGGATCGTAATCAAGAGGAAGATAACTGTTCTGAGGGGGATTCAGAAGCAGAAGACCACTCCTATTTACCCCATGAGGTCTTCGCTCTAACTTGGCATGCTGATGTTGGTTATATCATGCATATGGTGCCTTGCATTGCTTACTTTATACATCAAATATGTCAACTGCTTAGTTTAGACATGCTTTGTGTGAATGCCATCTGTTTAGTTTATTCATCGTTTATGTGAATTATGCAATGCCATCTTGTTTAGCCAGGCATCATATATGTGAATTTTGCAATGCCATCCTGCTTAGCCAGTCATCTTATATGTGAATTATATCAGGCCATCCTTTTTTTCGTTACGTATTACATTTGTCAACAATGTTAGTACATTCAACTACTCTTCGTGTGCATCAGCCATTTGACACGGTGATGGAAAATTCTGGAGTGAAAACAAGGTCTTCAGAGCAGACTATGCTATCTGACGAAGCGCATATCTCGCTGGTTACGGATAGCTCCTCAGAGGAGGATTCAGAGACAGATGACCAGTCCTATTCCCCCCCCCGAGGTGTATGCTCTAATTAACTTGGCAGGGTTATGTTGCTCATATCGTGCATATGGTGTCTTGCATTGCGATGTCATTTGATTAGTTTAGACATGCTTTGTGTGAATGCCACCTGTTTAGTGTCTAATTACCATATATGTGAATTATGCATTGCCATCTTGTTGCAAGACATTATATATGTGAATTATGCAATGCTATCTTGTTGCAAAGGCATTATATATGTGAATTATGCAATGCCATGCTGTTGAGCCAATCATCATGTATGTGAATTATATCATGCTATCATTTTTTGTATTACGTGTTCCATTTGTCGACAACGTTTGTATATTCAACTACTCTTCCTGTGCATCAGCCATTTGAAGCGGTGATGGAAGTATCTGGAGTGAAAACAAGGTATTCAGAGCAGACAATGCTACCTGCTGAAGCAGACATCTTGCTGGATACAGAGAGCTCCTCAGAGGAGGATTCAGAGACTGATGACCAGTCCTATTTCCCCCCTGAGGTCTATGCTCAAACTTGGCAGGGTTATATTACCCATGTCATGCATGTTGTCTTGCATTGCTTAGTTTTTACATCATATATGGATTGCCATCTGCTTACTTGCTTACTATATAAATCATATATTTGAATTATATCATGCCATCATGTTTACATACACAACATCTATCTGAATTATGGCATGGCAACCCATTTAATAAAGACATCATATAGTTATATCATCTCATCCTGTTTAGTGTTTACAGTCATCATATTTTGAATTATGTCATTCTATCCGGGAATTATATCATGCTATCATGTTTCCATAGGCGGCATGTATGTGAATTATGGCATGCCAACCTATTTAATAAACACATTATATAGTTATATCATGTCATCCTGTTTACATAGTCATCATATTTTGAACTATGTCTTTCCATCTTTTTTAGTTAGCCATCATAATGTGAAATTGTATCATGCTATCCTGTTTAGTTAGCCATCATATATGTGAAATTGTGTCATGCTATCCTGTTTGGTTAGACAACATAAATGTGAATTATTTCATGCCCTCTTTTATTCCCCACTATCCATTGCACCTGTCTATCATACAATGTCTGTACATTCAATTACTTTTCTTGTTTATCAGCCATTTGAATTGGAGAGGGTGATGGCAGTATCTAAGGGAGTAACAACACGGTCTTCAGAAAAGATAGTGCTACCAGTTGATGCAGATAGAACCACGGTTGTACTTGCCCAAGAACCAGCCCCACCACACATAACCCAGACTCTCGCAGATTGTACCCCTACCCAGTTGGACAGAGAACCAGCTACACCCCTTCTAACCCCAACCCTAGCAGATAGTAACCCAGTTCCAGTTGACACAGCACCGTCTCCACCACAGAGCACCCAAACACGAGCAGTTAGTAAGGGAACTGCAGTGCCCAAAGCACGAGGACCACCACTCCGAATCCCAACTCAACGCTTAAAGGAGAAGAAGAATTGTTCTCAGGTCAGGTTCTGTAGCTATGGTTCATACTCCTTTGCTCTTGCATCACTGTATTTACTCAGACCAACTATTTTCAAATTTGAAGGATGGAATTGAAACTCCAATGGCGCAACAGGTATGTTTTAAACTTGTTTCTTTAACTGGTTTGCTGTTGTAACTTGCTCTATATTGATTTCAGTTTCAATTGAATAAACAGTTATGTTCTCATGTCATGCACATTACAAGTGTCTCTATAGTTTCCCACACTTATATTCTGTCTATTCTGCTTTGTCTTGAACAAATATTATTTGAACTGTGTCTCTATCTTGATTTGGCAACAAAAACTAGAATGATATAGACCATAAAGTGACCATGGTACATAGATATATGTTTGTTTCATGCTGTTATCCTGTGCACTTTACTACTGAACTGATTTACCAAAATGAGTTTCATATACAACATGGTAAACCTGTGATGTGTCTGCTTGTTTCTCTTTTAGAATGCGGACAAAATATTGGAGAACAGTACCCCGTTATGCAATGGTGAAGGAAGTAATGCAGATAAGGTTCAAGATAGTGAGACATCCCTGTTGGTCTCCAAGAAAGCTAATAAAAACTACCTTGACGACAGTGAGAGAACCCAGAAGTCTTGTCTTGATGTAGTGTTCGAGTTACTGGCCACTACCGCTGGCACAAGCTCTTCGAACTCGCTGCCTGAATCAGTTCGTCTTCTTGAGTCTCAGCTTCAAGTTGAAAGACATCGATCATATGTGTTGCGACAGGAAGCTGAAGGACTGAGGAAGTCCTTGTAGAATTTAGATGCATACTTTCTGGTGCAACAGCAAGCGCTAGAGGATTTAAGTGCCAAACAAGAGAAAGTTAATAAGCTTGCTAAGCATCTTGCTAGCATTATGGGTACCCAGGATATTGTTTCTTGAGATCTTCTGAAGTGGTTTCAGTTCTGGACATGTTTTGCTGCGGCATTTATTTGCACTGGTCGCCAACTTTGACAACTAGTGTATATGATATGCTGCTTTGTTCCTTATATTTGCACTTGTGGTGAACTTTGATGCCCAGTGGATGTAATATCTGTAATAGCCGTGATAGCCTAGCGTAAGTTGCTTGGTTATTTATTTCCTTGTTGTCTTGTTTATTTGTTTGCTTGTAGTCAGTGCTGTTCTTTTTCCGTGGTTTGCTAGTGGCCGCAATAACCTTTTTTTAACTAGGCCACAGTAACCATGGGCTACATATTTACTGTAGTGACACTGGGCCTTCTACGGGCCGTAGAAAAAATGGGCCTTCTAAGGGCCGTATCATCAATGGGCCTTCTACGGGCCGTATTATCAATGGGCCTTCTACGGGTCGTATGATCGATTGCCCAAACATGGGCCAATAACATACCGCTTTATGGCCGTAAACGGGCTAGAGTTGGAATCGTCCATTCATGGGCCGACCATAATGGGCTGTCGTTAATCGGCCGTATTTGATGACGCTATGAAAACGGCCCAACGTATTAACGGGCCACAAACAGGCCGACTGTAAGCACAGGCTGAATTTGGCCCACAAGCGGAAAATGACAGTAACAAGTCGTAAGTAACCGAATGCTGGAAATGAGCCCAAGAATAAATGGGCCGTGAGAATGCCGAAAGATAACATGGGCTGGAAACGGCCCAACGGAATAATGGGCCGTTAATGGGTATAAAGTGATACACTGTTCATTACGGGCCAATTTTACCACGGGCCGTTAACGGGTCGAGGTTTACTAAGGGCCTCAGGTGGGCCAAAAGACGGCATGGGCCATACATGGGCCGAAAGTTAAAACAGGCTGGAATTATATTGGACGGCCCAGATGACGCTAGTGGGCCTAATTCGGATAGGCCATAAACGGGCCCTGGGTTAGCGGGCTGTAAATGGGCTATATGCAAACAGGTCGTTAACAGGCTTGCCGTGGGCCGGCCCGCCACCTTTTGACCAAGTCAAACGGGCCGGCCTTTTCACATGGGCCTCTGTTGGGTCGTGCCACGTGTCGACGTATCATAAGCGCCTCCTGTCCAATGAGTGGATGACATCTGTCCCAACGGTGAGCCGACACGTGTTTCCTCCAGCCAATGGTGATTTTAGACGTGGAAAATCCCCATTGGTCGGGGCTGTTAACGGGTTATCGGATCCATAACCGGACCCGATAGCTTAACGGCGTTCCGTTACGGTGGATGCCATGTGTCGGTCACCCTTGACGAAAGCACTTCTGTGACGCGCGATTTATCATCATGGAAGTGGACACTTCCGTGATGATAATTTTGGTAATGTCATGGAACACTTCTACGACAACACAGGTATGACTATCTTGATTCTGTCATAAATTTGTCATGGATGTACATGCATGACAAAAAACGTGACCTACTGTGACAAACACGTATCATCACGGAAGTGTATTTTTTTGTAGTGATAGCGTGGCCCGGCAATTCTCAACTCGCTAGTCTCGATGGGTAAGTGATGCAAAATGGCTCGGGTTATCAATGCAAAAGCAAGGAAATGAACTAAGTGTCATCGAGGTTACCGTCCTTTCTTACGGTTAGCGGAGTCAACGGCGAAGATCGTTGGAGAAGACGACTCCGAGGCGATGATGAATGGCGGTGATGTCGACGTCACACGTTCCTAAGTAGCTGAAACACTTTAGGAAGCAGAAACCGCAACTCAAAATCGGTCAAATGCGAAAGGTGGGTGCTTTTATGGTGAATTTTTTGATGGAGACAAAAGGTGGTGGTAATGATATATGTGGATGGGGGATGTCAAAAGCTTCCAAACAAGCTAAAGAACACAAAAATGGACTTGGGAGTTGGAAGTTATGGCCAAAACGGAGGTGGAGTTGGGATGATTCGGGGGGGTGCGGGCACCCGGGGGTGGGAGGTGCGGGTGCCCGGGGTGGTCCAGGGCAAACAACCCGGGGGTGCGGGTGCCCGGTGGTTCGGGGTGCGGGTGCCCGGGGGTGTCGGATTTGGGCGAATTTTTTTGGGAGAAGGCCAAATTCCATGGATTTCGTGGTGGGAAGGGTGGGGATTGATGGGTAGGGGCTGGATCCACTTGCCAAATAACAAATGCATGGACCAAAACAACCAAATCTCACAAGATCCAACAAATTGCAAGAAAAAAAATTTGGGGCTATTTTTGTGGGGATTTTCGAATTAGGACGAAAAACAACAAAATCAAGCTAGCAAATGGGGGGATGGGACTCCAAGATGTGAATCAACCTTGCTCATGATACTAAGATGTTGTAGAGTGAAACCCTAGAGGGGATCTTTTCACACTTGGAGGGGGGAAAGAGGAAGAACACACAAGAACACAAGGAGGAAATCACTCAAACAAACCCAAATAACACATCCACTAGAGTAGCATACATGAGATCCACAAGTATACAAGGGCAATTCAAGGAAAATAGCACTAGGGTAAAAGTTCCTCCCACTAGGTGACGTCTTGATATCCAAGAGGATCTTCTCCAAGAGGAGGGCTTGATCTCCAAGAGGAGCTTCTCCAACATGAGGTCTAGATCTCCAAGAGGAGGAAGATGAGCAAAGCTCTCTCTTTGTCTATGTAATACTTTGCTGACCCCTCAAATGAGCTAGGGAAGGAGTTTATATATCCTAGGGACGAAATAGAAGGGAGAGAGGGATACAAGGGTCAAAAACCCAATTGCACGCAGCCACTCTCGGAGGGGTCCGGGCACTCGGGGTAAAGGGGTTCGGGCACCCGGACCGGACATGGACATGCGCTCAGGTCCGGCTGGGCACCTGGACTGGTAAGGAGCCGGCTGATGGTGGACCGGGCACCCAGGATGGCGCCAGGCGGCAGGAGCAGGGGGGCGGGCACCCGGGGCTCCAAGGCCGGGCACCCGGGGTCGGCTGGGAGCAGCGCCCAGGGGGCTACGGGCACCCGGGCCCTCCATGGCCGGGCACCCGGGGCTGGAAGGGGCCGCGCCCAGGTTGGGGCCGGGCACCTGGAGTGTCCAGGGCCCCCCTTCTTCATTCTTCTCACTCCATTCTTCCTTCTCCTCGTCCATAGGTGCTCGGGTCCCCATGCTAGCCTCTTCACGATCAACACTTTGGTACCTAAGCATGCATAACACTTCCGTTTGAGGTAGGACCCAACTCTCGTGTGAATTTGAGTGGAGCTCAAAAAGGAAGGAGTTAACCTCGTTCTTGATGGCGCATGCACGTGCTCTTGTCATTGGTCCTCTCGGTGCTTGTGGTGGTGATGGAGTGTCCATGTGGATGGACGAGGGATGCTCTGCATCATGTTGTCACCACCACTTATTCGTGAGCCCAGCAGCTACATGCGATGTGAAATCGCAATCGCTGCTCAACCTCCCCGCTGCGTCAAGCCGCCGTCCATAGTTTGCATCTCACTGCTAAAGCCAACCTCCGGGTCCAGAGGGAGGAATCCTCATGAGAACCTTTTTGTGGTAACTGCAATTCGTAGCAAGGACGCCGACGTGCTACACAGACCCACCAGAACCACCGCCTCCTTCTGATATGCAACCATGGTGATCACCGACGAGCAATGTGTCCGCCCGCTGTCAGTCACCACAAGGGATTTGCCCAACGGAAACAGTCAACGACGAGGATAGGATTCACGAAGGAGAGGACACTGGTGGTGTCGATGTGGAGGCGCCCTCGAGTCGCCAAGAGCAACACGGGGCGGTCTTGTTGGGGATATTACTACTGGGTGTAAACCGGCCAGGAGAGGCCGGGTTATCCCCATAATGAGTTATTTATATTTGAAGCCCATGAAGACAAGGAGCGTGGCGCTTTATGAAGGCCCAGGGCCCAAAGGCGGATTAGGGCCTGTAGACATAAACTGTCGTATCATATGTAACTTATGTTGTAAGATAAGAAAGGGTAGAAACCGAGCCGGACACGTTTATGAGCCGGCCTCGGGATTCTGTAAACCGCCGGGCGTCAACCTGTGTATATAAAGGGACGACTCGGCGGCGGTTTGGGGACAAGAAACAACAACTCGAGAGCCAGGCATAGCGGATTCGCTCCCTGGTCATCGAAACCCTAGCAATTCCACAACAACTGGATTAGGCCTTTACCTTCACCGCAAGGGGCCGAACCAGTATAAACTCTCTGTGTCCTTTGTCCGCTTTAACTCCTTTAAGCTAACCCGTCGCGATGGCTCCACGACTAAGTCCTTTCACTAGGACATCTGCCGTGACAAAACCACGACAGTTGGCGCCCGTCGTGGGGCTATCGCACGATGGTTTCAAGTTCTTAGAGGGCAGCTTCTAAGGGCTCAAGGGATACGCTGTGGGCCGGATGACCAAGAGTCGTCGCGGCAAGCTCTACATCGACAACACAGGCTGGGGCCCCGAGGCTGGCTCAATAGAGTACGGGTACCGGGTCCCCTTCGACGGTATTCACGTTTTCATTGGCAAGATTGGCGAGCCGGGCCCTGAGCCAGACATCTGCACCGACATCATCAAAACGGCTCAGTGTGCGAGACCTGCCCGAGCTCAGCCCGTCGTGAGGCGTGCCATCGTGGGAGTCATTCACGGAGTGGAATCTGACGATATATCGGCATCTGGTGGTGAAACCGTCGTTTACTCTGATGACGAGTCATCCACTGGAGAGACCGAGTCATTGTACCAGTTGCAAGATGGCCGGTTTGGGGGCTGTTCCGATGGCGATAGTATTCCGGAGCCCTCCGATCCATCGAACCGGGTTGCGATCTTCATGGCCGGTACACAGCCTGCGCAGCATTCTTCTACTGCAGCGGCAATGGTTTCCGGATCAGTAGCGGCGACAGCAGCCGGGGCAGGAGGCCCTGTGCGACCGCCGGCTTAGGTTTTATCCGATTTATTTGATGCTTTGGCAGCGCTGCTGGCGGAGGTTAACCCAGCGAATCAGGATGAGCATAACGCGGAGATCGCGAAGGTGAAGGATCAGATAACTCAGGCCAAGGCAGACCTGGCACCCGAAGATACCAGGATGGCCACAGAGCGGGCCGAGTTGGAGGCACAGGCTTACCGGCTTATGTTAGATTAGAGCGCGTCAAATGATGTCATGAGGAGAAGGTACCGATCTCACCTGCCTCCGGTTTATGAGGCAAGGAATATCTTTAACACACCAGGAGCAGGAACCAGTAATCAGCCAGTGGTAAACCGGGCGGAGGCACTGGGAACGGGGGCGCCGGTTCAGCCGCGCCCGATGGATCCGCCTCGTCAGAACAATGTCCTGCCACAGCACGTCCCAACACCACCAGGTCATTACTCTAACCCGTTGGATAACATTGTTGCCGCCGCTTCATGATTGGCAGCTCTCCCGATCGAAGGTGAGTCCCCACTAGCGGTTGAGACACGACGGGCTAGAGAGCTCCTTCAGACAGCCTTGACTCAGCAGCAGGCTTATTCATACAGCCGCGAGAGGATTCATTCCACTCCCCGCCCAAGTCGGAGTTACAGCAGGCATATGGATGAACCGACCGTGTCGAGTAGGGCGCGGAATCATAATCCGCCTCGTGGCCATAACCCGGCGGGTGGCAGTGTTGATGCTCAAGACGTGGTGGATCGTGCTAGGGCACGTCGAGAGGCCGAGTTAGCGGCGCAACATGTGGCCCGTCAGCTTACTCCGGTTCGTCCAACAACTTTGGTGGAACCAGGGGTTACCTCCGTTCATTGGGGGTGCCGTGTCTCGTCCCGGCGCTACGCAATGTGCAGCTGCCTAAGGATTTCAAGGGCCCACGTAAAGTGACGAATTACACTGCAGATTTATCCCCTGAGTCATGGGTCAAAAGTTATGAGATGGCAATGGAGATGCTGGACGTGGATGATGTGGCGTGTGGTAAATACTTCACCATGATGCTGGAAGGGACAGCCCGCACTTGGCTGAAGAACTTGCCAGCTCACTCCATTGGGTCATGGGCCGAGTTAAGGAGCCGGTTTATTCAGAATTTCAAGGACACATGCAAACAGCCCATGTCAATTGTGGACTTAGCTGCATGTGTCCAGGAGGAAGGAGAGTCAACAACCCATTGGGTGCGTTGGGTTTCAGAAATTTTGCATTCATCTGACCACATCAACGCTGATACAGCAGTTTTAACGTTGGAAGGCAATTGCCGGTTTGCACCTCTGAAGTTAAAGTTGGGACGGCTCAAACGTCATTGCAATGACATGGGGAAAGTTATGGCAGCTCTGGTTAAGTATGTCGACTCTGATAGTACCAAGGACCCTGAGTCTGATGATGACAAGACAGGAAAGGGAAAGAAGAGCGGCAGCACCAAAGGGCAGTAGCATAACCCGGCGGGTCATGGAAACAGCAGTAAACGTAAAGCGGATAACAGTTTAGATCTTGTGGCTAATACCAACGCGCAGGATAATGGTCAGCGTCGTAAGGGTAAACCGCCCCCGCGTGGTAGAGGATCAGCTCCCAATCCTGAACGCCTGTCTCACCAGTTAAACCAGCCTTGCCCAAAGCACGGGTCGTGGGACAAGCCAGCCACGCACCTCTGGAAGGATTGTTATATCATGCGGGAGTTCAAAAATTCAGATTTTTTTGGGTATGATCATGGACTGGCCGGCGGTTCAGGCCCTGGATCTCATGGGTCGGGTTATGGTGGAGGCAGTTCCGGTTCAGGATTTCACGGTAATCAAAGCGGACATGGCAATCAAGGCAATCAAGGCAACCAGGGTGGTTATAACCATCAGGGGAATCAGCAGCAACAGCAGCAGTTGGGTTACCAGAGCAACCCGAAGCAGTTGAGTAGTGGGCAATACCATGTCTTCACCACTAGCCCGTGCAAGCGTGATCAGAAGCTTCATAAAAGGGCAGTGAACTCCGTTGAACCGGCGGTGCCCCGTTACTTGCGCTGGTCTGAACAGCCCATTGTGTGGAGTCGAGAGGATCATCCACCCCGGGTTGATAATCCGGGTCATCTAGCATTGGTGGTGGCACCTCAGGTAGGAGGATATAAGTTCACCAAGGTACTCATGGATGGAGGGAGTAGTATCAACATCCTTTATTATGAAACCTTCCGTCGCATGGGGTTAACAGATAAAAATCTTAAACCGTCGAACACTGTCTTCCATGGTGTGGTGCCTGGTAAGTCGGCGTATCCAGTTGGCAAGATAGCGCTGGAGGTTGCTTTTGGAGATGAGCATGACTCAAGATCAGAAACATTGACCTTTGAAGTGGTGAAGATCAAGAGCCCGTATCATGCCCTGTTTGGTCGGCCGGCTTATGACGAGTTCATGGCAAGGCCCTGTTATGTTTATCTGCAGCTCAAGATGCCGGGTCACAAGGGAACCATCACAGTACACAGGAGCCATAAGATCGCTTTAGAATGTGAAGAAGGTGATGCGGCCTATGCTGAGTCGGTTTGTGCGACAGAGGAGTTGAAGTTCTACAAAGACAATGTTGATCCGGCGGATATGACTTCTTTGAAGAAGCCAACTACAGAGCATGATCCGGCCTTGAAGTTTAAATCGGCTGATGAGACTAAGCTAGTTGATTTCGTTCCTGGCGATTCATCCAAGCAGTTTAGCATCAGTGCTAACTTGGATCCAAAATAGGAAAGCGCGCTCATCGAGTTCATCCATGAGAACCGGGACATCTTTGCATGGAAACCTTCTGACATGCCAGGTGTACCGAGGGAACTTGCTGAGCACACTCATAATGTTGATCCCAAGTTTAAACCGGTCAAGCAGTTTCTCCGCCGCTTCAATGAAGAAAGGCGCAAGGCTATTGGTGAGGAGGTAGCCAGGCTCTTAGCGGCTGGGTTTATCATTGAAGTATTTCATCCTAAGTGGTTGGCTAATCCGGTGCTAGTACTTAAGAAGAACGTCACTTGGCGTATGTGTGTGGACTATACAGATTTGAACAAGGCTTGTCCGGCATATCCTTTTTCTCTCCCTCATATTGATCAAATCATTGATGCTACGGCGGGTTGTGAGCGTTTGAGCTTTCTGGATGCTTACTCTGGTTATCATCATATCAAAATGGCAGTTAAGGACCAAGAGAAGACAACTTTCATAACTCCTTTTGGAGCCTTCTGCTATGTATCTATGCCTTTTGGGCTCAAGAGTGCCCAGGCGACTTATCAGCGCTGTGTGCAGAATTGTCTTCATAATCAGATCGGCTGGAATGTTCATGCCTATGTGGATGATATTGTGGTGAAATCCAGGAAGGAGGGGACATTGATAGATGACTTGAAGGAGACCTTTGACAACCTCCGGGTTTATAAGATGATGCTTAATCCGGCTAAGTGTGTCTTCGGTGTACCGGCAGGCAAGCTCTTAGGTTTTCTGGTGTCTAACAGGGGCATTGAAGCTAATCCGGAGAAAATCAAGGCTATAACTTCTTTGGCTAAACCAAAGTGTATCAATGATGTTCAACGCCTGGCAGGCCGAATCGCAGCATTGAGCCAGTTTATCAGTCGCCTTGGGGAGAAGGCTATCCCTTTATATTAGATGCTGAAGAAGACGGATGATTTTGTCTGGAGTGACGCCGACAATGAAGCGTTTGAGGACTTAAAGCGGCAGCTAGCCGAGCCGCCTGTCCTTGCTGCTCCTCTAGATAAAGAGCCCTTGTTGTTATATGTGGCTGCTAATGCCCGGGCTGTTAGCGTGGCTATTGTGGTGGAGCGCAAGGAGGCCGGAAAGGAGTATCCGGTTCAACGGCCGGTTTATTATATCAGTGAGGTACTTATTGAGTCCAAGCAGAGGTACCCACATTGGCAGAAGCTAGTGTATGGAGTTTTTATGGCGAGCCATAAGCTTAAGCAATATTTCTAGGGTCATCCTATCACTGTGGTCAGTTCTGCTCCTTTGGGGGATATAATCCAAAACAGGGAAGCAACTGCCCGGGTTGCCAAGTGGGCCATTGAGCTTGGACCTCATGGGTTAAAATATATGCCCCGGACGGCAATCAAGTCCCAAGCGTTGGTGGATTTCATCAATGACTGGACAGAGTTGCAGGCGCCAGAACAGAAGCCGGATCATACTTATTGGACTACTCATTTTGATGGATCGAGGCAGTTGGAGGGCTCGGGGGCTGGAGTCATATTAACTTCCCCACGAGGTGATAGGTTTTGTTATGTTCTCCGTTTAATGGTCCCTTGAACTAACAATGCAGCTGAATATGAGGCCTTGCTCCATGGTCTTCGGATGGCTAAGGAGATGAACTTAAGCCGGGTTAAGTGCTTCGGTGACTCGGACCTGGTGGCTCAACAAGTATCTGGTACTTGGGATTCCAAGGACCCACTCATGGCAGCATATCGTCGAGAGGTAGATATTGTCGCTGGTCACTTCAAAGGTTATCAGGTTGACCATGTGGACCGGCGAAAGAACGAAGCGGCGGACGCTTTAAGCCGTTTGGTTCCCAATGTAAACCGGTTCCACCCAATGTTTTCCTGGATGTTTTACATAACCCGTCGGTCAAGCTACCTACAGAGGAGGATTTGGTTGTTCCTGATCCGGAGGCTCAGTTGGTGGCGACTCTTCATGTCATCCTAGATTGGACGGTCCCATATTTGGCGTATATGAACCGGGGCGAGTTACCGAAGGATGAAACTTTGGCCAGACAGATAATCCGGCGGTCCAAGTCCATGACTATTGTCAATGGAGAGTTACATCATTGCAGTGTGACGGGGGTGTTTCAGCGTTGTGTATCTCCTGAAGAAGGCCGTGAGATTTTGCGTGAGATCCACGAAGGAGATTGTGGTCACCACGCCGGTTCAAAGTCTCTGGTAGCCAAGGCTTTTCGTCATGGTTTCTATTAGCTAACGGCTCATGCCGATGCTGAGGACTTGGTCAAAAGGTGTGATGGCTGTCAAAAATTCTCACGACGCGCTCATGTACCGGCTCAAGAGCTGAGGATGATTCCAATCACTTGGCCGTTTGTGACTTGGGGGCTGGATATGGTTGGGCCCTTTAAGAGATCTAAGGATAAGAAGACCCACCTTCTGGTGGCGGTTGATAAGTTCACTAAGTGGGTGGAGGCAGAGCCAGTCAGTAAGTGTGATGCAGCTACGGCGGTTCAATTCATCAAGAAGGTGATTTTCCGGTTTGGCTTTCCATACAACATTATAACTGATAATGGCACTAATTTGTCCAAAGGTGCTATGAAAGAGTTCTGTCAATGTGAGCACATCTGGCTTGATGTATCATCAGTGGCTCACCCCCAATCTAATGGTCAAGCAGAGAGAGCCAATCAAGAGATAATGAGAGGCATCAAACCCCGGCTCATGGTCCCTTTGCAATGGACGCCGGGTTGTTGGGTGGAGGAGTTACCTTCTGTGTTATGGAGCATCAATACCACGCCCAACAGATCTACAGGTTACACGCCTTTTTTCATGGTTTACGGAGCAAAGGCAGTTCTCCCTAGTGACATCCGTCATGACTCGCCTCGTTTGGCAGCTTATGTCGAAGCTGACAATGAGAAGGCACGACATGAAGCACTTGACCTGTTAGATGAGGAGCGTGACATTGCAGCAGCCCGTTCGGTGATTTATCATCAAGATCTGCATCGTTATCATAGCCACCAGGGTTAGAACCAGAACTTTTCAAGAAGGCGATCTGGTGCTCCGACTCATCCAGGATCGGACTGGTATGCACAAGTTATCCCCGCCTTGGGAAGGACCCTTTGTGGTTAGCAAGAATCTGCATAACGGGTCATACTACCTTATAGATATTTGAGAGCACAAAGACTCATGTAAATCGGAGGAGGAGACCCACCGGCCGTGGAATATCGCTCATCTACGGCCTTACTATACTTGAGCCACAGACTCTATGTAAATAGTTATGACAATGTATATATTATGATCAATATAATAAACCGGAGCCTCAGCTAAAGCGGGGTATCTGCTGTTTTTCTTACATCATGTGTGGTTACATGGGGGCTTCTGTTTATAAAGCGGAGTCCGGTTTACCCATGGATCCAGCTTATAAAGCCATATATAAAAATCACTTGGGGGCTTGGTCGTATTCGAACCATAGCTACACCTCTTGATAGGCGTAAAGCCACCAGAGAAATCACTTGGGGGCTTGGTCGTGATCGAACCATAGCTACACCTCTTGATCGGCGTAAGGCCACCAGGGAAATTACTTAGGGGCCAAAGAGAGTGTTGCAAAAGCACAACTCAAACATAGGCACCCACTGAGCACAGCTCAAAATATTGCTTGGGGACTCTTTGCTTCGCAAAGAACAAAGAGTCTACACTTGTAATAGGCTATCAAGCCAGGCTTGGAAGCCAGGTGTACGCACCTAAAACCCCGGGTTATCCTGCCTTTTTTAAGTAAGCCACTCCGTCCAGGTAAACCTGGTATGACCCGCCGAACGTTTGACAAGTCAATCTCATAGACCCTGAACTTGTCAAAGTTAAAACGACGATTGGTTAATGATTGAGGTCCATCTTAAAAGGCTTTGTGAAATGGTTTAACTCAGTGGCCTGGCAGCCCGTGAAAAGCCTCGATTTGGGGCTTGGCAGCCCGTGAAAAGCCTCGCATGTTCTTTTTATGCTTTTATTTGCCAAGTTCTTTTTCCTTTGATGAGGTTAATAATATTTTCTGATAATCCGGCTTGGCTTTCAACTACAAGTTGTCAGTACTTGGTCAGTTATAATCCGGCGTTTATTAACCCGGTCTGGTTTCGACTATAAGTCGCCAGTGTTATATCTGAATAATCCGGTGTTTATCACAACTCGGTACGGTTTTATCATAAACCGGCAAAATATGGATGGAGTTATCAGTACTCAAGATTGGGGTTATCAGAGCATCTCCAGCCGTTGGCCCCCCAGGACGCATAAAAATCGCCCCCTGGGGGCGAGCCAGCGATTCGTTCGGTGCTGGGGGCGGTTTTGCACCTAGTCGTCGCCCCCAGTCGCCGATTTTGGCCCACTTTTGAAGCCCCATTTCGGCGAAAAAGGCCCATATGGGCGAGAATAGGCCCATATTCGGTGTGGTTCGCCGTGGCTCGGCGTTCAATTATCAACATAAATATTATCACATATTTCATCACAGAAAATTCAAATACTTCAACAAAATAGTTCAACAACAAATAGTTCAATACAAATTATATAGTTCAACAAATAAAAACTCATATTTCATCACACGTCGCGCCCGGTGTCGCCCTTGAGCCTCCATAGGTGCTCTATCAGATCTTGCTGCAGTTGATGATGCACCTGTGGGTCTCGGATCTCCTGACGCATACTTAGGTAGGCAGTCCAGGTTGCCGGTAGCTGGTGATCAACTTGGGCAAGAGGACCCTGCCTGTGGTATGGTTCAGTGTCAAACACTGCCTCTTCCTGCTCGCTCTCAATGATCATGTTGTGCAAGATGACACAGCAGGTCATGATCTCCCACATTTGATCTTTCGACCAGGTCTGAGCGGGGTACCAGACAACAGCAAACCGAGATTGGAGCACACCAAATGCCCGCTCGACATCCTTCCTGCAAGCCTCCTGAATCTTCGCAAACCAGGCGTTCTTGCCTCCAAGCACAGGGTTTTTGATGGTCTTCACAAATGTCGACCATCTCGGATAGATGCCATCAGCTAGATAGTACCCCTTGTTGTAGTGCCGCCCATTGATCTCGAAGTTCACCGGAGGAGAATGACCTTCAACAAGCTTGGCAAAGACAGGAGAGCACTGCAGCACGTTGATGTCATTGTGAGTTCCTGGCATACCAAAGAAGGAGTGCCAAATCCAGAGGTCCTGTGTGGCCACCGCCTCAAGTACCACACTGCAACCGCCTTTGGCGCCTTTGTACATCCCCTGCCAAGCAAATGGGCAATTCTTCCATTTCCAATGCATGCAGTCGATGCTTCCAAGCATCCCAGGAAATCCTCTTGCTGCATTCTGTGCTAGGATCCGAGCAGTGTCTTCCGCATTGGGTGTTCTCAAGTATTGCGGTCCAAACACTGCCACCACTGCCCGACAGAACTTGTAGAAACACTCTATGCTGGTGGACTCGGCCATGCGCCCATAGTCGTCCTGTGAGTCACCGGGAGCTCCGTATGCAAGCATCCTCATCGCTGTCGTGCATTTCTGGATGGAGGTGAATCCAAGTTTGCCGGTGCAATCCATCTTGCATTTGAAGTAGTTGTCGAACTCCCGGATGGAATTCACAATCCTGAGGAAAAGC
The DNA here is from genome assembly GCF_018294505.1 of Triticum aestivum. NCBI lineage: Eukaryota > Viridiplantae > Streptophyta > Magnoliopsida > Poales > Poaceae > Triticum > Triticum aestivum. The sequence continues at coordinate 331,629,428 of NC_057811.1, read as the reverse complement.
TTTCTGCTCATCCGATAACGGCGCCGAAATGTTCTGTCGCCGTGAAGTGGAGCATCGGCGAAGTAGTCGGAGTAGAGCATGCAGTAGCCTTCGAGACGATGCCGGTTCTTTGCTTTCACCCGCCCCGGCGCCGAGCCACCTCGCCGCGGCTTTTCATTGCTCGCCAGCAGCTGGGCGAGGGCAGCGAGCACCATGAGATGCTCTTCTTCCTAGACGTCGGCCTCGGCTTCCTCCTCCAGCAGCGCGGCGAGCACTTCCTCGTCATCCGAGTCCATCGCCGAGGCAGGCAAATCGCCGAACACTTGCGCACGGTGGGCGTGCACCCGCCGCTAAACTGCCCCTCCGCGGCTGGAAACGGCGGCCGGAAATGCCCAGCTGGTGTCAGAGGGGCTGCCGCGGCGAACCTCTGCTATTTTTCCGGCGGGGAATGGCTATCTACCGATGAAGGGCAGCGAGGCGGCGCCGGGATATACCTAGTGGCGGCCGAGAGCGCGGGGGGTGGGAGGCGAGTCGGGGAAGAAAATCTTGACTTTTCACCTGACGGCATGGGCCAGCCGCGCTTTTCCCTTGCGCCGGAGCCCCCAAGCGCCCCCCCAGCGTGCCGGGTTCGGCCTGCGGCCGCCGGGCAGAAAAAAGGGCTGAACCGGCGCTTTTCGTCGTCCTGGGGGCGCGACTGGGCCGTTTTTTTGGCGTCGGCGCCGAAAAAGTCGCCTGGGGGTGCCTGTTGGGGGCGCGGCTGGAGATGCTCTCACCCTCCCCCAAAAAGTGGGTCAATTAGCGATGTGATTCAATGTCACAGGTATCATCTATTTCATATTTGATTATTTTCAAATACGACCTTGGTTATAAACCTTGGCTATATATTTGGGCATCATGACCCGTCCGGCGGTAAACCGCCAAGACGCTTTCAATTTCTTGTATGCAGGAACAGCTTGAATAAACCGCTACGGATTATGAAAATAATATATCTTAAGCATGGCGGATTAACAAGTGTCAGGCAAAATAAATATGCACGATGGCATAGCAGACCAAGTGTTTGAACTAGCCTATTACAAGGCGCTTCAATGCCCAAAAGAATAATTGTTTTCAGCAAGTGTTGCAGTATGCAGAAAGATAAACCGGCCTCCGGATCATGACTCATCACCAGGCTGACTTGACGGCTGCGGATCATCTTGCGCTGGTTCATCCTCCTCCTCTCTACCCAGTGGCTGGAAGTCAATGGTTGCCCAATCGATCCCAGTTAGGGCTTGGAATACAGCTTCATCGCTTATAAGTGTGGACAGTTCAACATCAAGGGCATAGGTGTGCTTACGGATTGGCGGGATAAGATTCTGAGCTTCAGGAGTTGGTGCAGCAACCCGTTTGTTGTTGACGTCATAACTTGCCTGATAGTAGGAAAGGTCAGCTTCTTCAACCAATTGGCAATCCAGTGGGCGCATCTCCCTGGTTATGACTCAGAGGTCATCATTGCCAAACTCTGATCCGTCTTCCCTTAAGCTCGGATAACCTTTACCCACATCCACCGGAGCAAGATCAGGCACCCATGCTTTAGCCCGGGTTAGCGCGGCCAGAGCGCCTGCCCTTGCAGCCAATCTTTTTAATTCTTCAACCCGGGCAGGCAGCATTGACAACCTTTCTAAAGTTTCTTTGATCAAGGTCGGGAGCGGCTTGTTATGAGAAGCAGTGCATATGACCCGTTGCGCGCCGGTATATAACTGCTCTATAAGGGTATAGGCAGCCTTCAGTTTCTTCTGCATGTCAGAGCCCAGATGAGTAATACGAGTTCCTGCATCATTACGAACATCAGTAAACCAGCAATGTATGGGATAATATGTTGAAAACTTAACGCAAGGAGACTTACCAAACACAGCAATGGTCATAGCATTGATGTGCCGCTTTAAACCAGTCAGCTCTTCTATAATGGGTTTAAGGGCTGCTTCTGCATCCTCACCTTTTTTCTGCAAAGCGGATCTCTCTGTATCCCAATCTGCCCGTTCCTTCTTGAAATTTTCCTTCAGCTTCTCCATGGTTGCTAAGGCACTGGTCAGCTCATCTTTGGCTTTGGAGGTTTCTGCTTGCTGGGATTTGATGTTCTCTTGAAGATCAGCGGTTTGAGCTTCCTTTTTGCTCAGTTCAGCCTATAAGAGACAGACATATCATAAGTTGACAGTACATATTTGAAGTACCAATCACATAACAAGTTATACACTTGATACTTGGGGGCTAATGCCTATTTGTTTCTTATCAGAAATTTTTTACAAGTCCCAAGCACAATACAGGTATTATTCTTGGCACTTGGGGGCTAATGCATATTTGCTCAAGTAGCATTATGGGTGTTTTATTCTAAAGTCCCGGTTCATCTTCATAATTTAAACCGGCCCTTGGGGACTACACCGGCGAAAGTTACAATATTACAATTCTAAAGTACCGGTTCATCTTGAGAAGATAAACCGGCCCTTCGATGCTAAGCATGCAAAGTTGATATATTACAAAGTCCCGGTTTAGATTGATATCGTAAACCGGCCCTTGGGGGCTACTGGAGTTGATATTTGAACATAAAGAACAGTTAGGCAGAGTTAAGCAGTAGTTACCTCATATCGCTCTTTCATCAAGTTTACTAAGCCGGCTTCATAGTCGCGGCTTGTGTACAGACGGTTCAAGAAGCTAGAGTGAATGTTTTGAGCGTTGAGATGGGCGTAGCTTGACAAATATGCATTCCACTTGCCTTTGCCCATAGCAGAAAGTTCATCCTTGGCGCTATGCTTGGATAAAGCGACAGTATTTCCAGGAGCAGTGTGGCCGATGCCAGTAATCATAATGTCATCTTCTTTGTCATCAGCAGTCTTCACTGGGCTTGACGGTTTATCAGTGGCGTGGATTGGGCTGGATGGTTTATCAGCGGCTCGGACCGGACTTGTTGATTTGTCAGCATGGCCCGGTGGATCAACCTCCATTTGTTCAACAACAAAGTCATGATCTTGTGGTGGCGGATCATCAAGCATAGCGTCAGCGCTTGTTCCTTCTGGATCTGGAGTTTTTTCCGGTTCAATAACTACATTATCATCAGACGGTCTATTTAACCGAGCCTTCTTGCTGGGTCTAGGCTTGGCACTGAGAAGAACAAACATAAAGGTCAATACATTGGGTGAACATAAGATATTAAAGGTAAATTTAAAAGTATAACTCACCCAGGAACTGTCTTGAGGGGTGGAAGTTGTGTGGCCGTTGACTCGCCAGAGGATGAATGAAGCGTTCCTGGTAATTCGAATCAGACGGATTAAGAGGCTATCGGAAACAACCCGCCTTGGGGCAAGAAGTGTCAGGAATATAAGAGACCTCTGATCGACATTTCCGGACTGGAGTGTTCGGTAAACCGACGGAGGTAACTACCTGGCCGCTGTGCCGGGTTGTGCGACGAGCTTCGTGTTGCTGCTTCTTCAAAAGAAATTTTGGGTCCAAGTGAGCTAGGGGTGAGAAAATCTTACTTTCCGGTTTGCTTGACGGATTTTCTGTGTTGGCAGAGGATCTGAACCGGAGGAAAGAATAATTACCTCTACATCGTTAGCTTGGCTGCCTTCAGCGTCATCCTGATAATAGTCATCGTCAATGAGGTGTATGAAAAACGAGCCAAGAGAGTCAAGTTCTACCTCTGAATCTGGATTTTCCAGATCATCATCAACATTTGGTTCAGACGGTTCAGCATTTTTCTTTTTGGCAGGCCTCTTGGTGGCCTTAGTCTTGACACGAGGTGTCTTTGCCGGTTTATCCTATGGCTTCTTCTTCCAGAACGGATCATCGCCCTGTCAAAAATGGACAAAATTTTGAGAGAGAGTATTTAAAAGGAGCAAGATAAAACAAAAGGTTATGTGATTCTTACAGTTGGCAGTTTATTGGAGACGCAGAAAGGACTTAACCCGGTCTTGCCACAGGCAGCCTCCGGTTCATTCAGTATTTTCTTGACAGACTCAGTAACTTCATGTAACACCCCGCATGTAACTTTCCATATTTGTAACTCCGACTCTTGCCATTTTCGGCTATGTGTTATGATATTCCCTCCGTGGTCGGGTTTTGTTTGTCATTTTGTATTTTGTTCATGTCATGCATTTCATATCATGTCATCATGTGCATTGCATTCGCATACGTGTTCGTCTTATGCATCCGAGCATTTTTCCCGTTGTCCGTTTTGCAATCCGGCGCTCCTATCTCCTCTGGTGCACCCCTCTTGTTTTCTTTCGTGTGCGGGTGTCTAACGTTCTCGGAATGGACCGAGGCTTGTCAAGTGGCCCTAGTATACCACCGGGAGACCACCGGTCAAGTTTCGTTCCATTTGAAGGTCGTTTGGTACTCCAACGGTTAACCGGGCATCCGCAAAGTCCATTTATGTGTTGCAGCAAAAAAACCCTAAAACCAGCCCAAACCCACCAAACTCTCTTCCATGCTCTAGGTCGTTCGATCACGATCGTGTGGGCGAAAACCGCACCTCATTTGGAGCCTCCTAGCTCCCTCTACCTATTTATATGTGAGCCCTCCCGAAAACGCTCGCAGTCCAAACCCTAACCCGCTCCTCGCGCCGCGCCGGACGTGTCCGCCGCCGGCCGGACAATCCCGCCGCCGCTCTCGCCCACTCGCAGGACGCCACGTGGCAACCGCCCCCGCCGCCTTCTCCTCGCCGCGCCGCCGCCTGCCGCCCGCGCGCGACCGGGCCCGAGCTGCCGCGCTCGGCGCCGCCCCTCCGGCCGCCGTGCCCCCTCGCCGGCCCTCCCCTTCGGTCTCCCTCCGGCGAGCCGCGCCGCCGCTCGGGAGCTCCACCTCGATCCGATCTGGTTTGGACCCACGCGTTGACTTTTCCCGTACCCCTTTTTTTCAAGTCATTGATATTTTTACAGCATATTGCCCTGTTCAACATTGCATAACTCACTGTGCATAGCTCCGTTTCGCACGTGTAATATGTCAAATTGTTCGCCTCGTGATGCTATACATTTTGTTCAATTGCACCATGTTCATTAGAGTCCATCTTGATGCCCAAATCTCTCGTGCAAAAGTGCTAGTTGCTGTTATCTTCTGGTTCTTAGCAGAACTTGGAGATTTGTCATTTTTGTATCATTTAATCTGTGCATCTTATGGGCATGAGCTCTACATGTGTTTTGTTGTATGCCATTCCATCTTTCCAGTGGTGTATGCCATTGATTTTTGTGATCTCTGTGGTGACTAGTACAAGCATGCAAAGTAGGCTCCGTAGTGTTTCTGATTTCAGGGACTTGGTGATTTCTACGTCCTTGTCTGCTGTTATTTTATTGCCATGTAAACTTGATGCTACAGAGAGATCCATGCATATTTTGGAGATGTTCAGTAAGGATGTTTTGTAGATATTATTGTAATTGATCCATTCCTGCCCTTGTTTGCAATTATGGCGTGTCATAGCATGACTCAATCTTGCTCTACTTTTGCTATAAAATATTTCTGGCAGATTCTTAATATGATATTCATTTTTGCCAAGCTTGTTGTAGTTGATCCATACATGCTATGTATTTGTTCTTGCCATGGATAGCTTCATAAACATTCCATCGGGCTGTAGATATGCTTGTTTGGTCATGAATTGCTTTGTGGTGAGTGCATCAAGCTCACCAAGATGCCCTCATATTATTGTTTCTGCCAAACCTGATAACGAAACTTGCTATGTTTACATGCTTGCCATCATATCTTTTGGTCCTTTTTGGCTTATGGTCAGTAAGGGACTTTTGTCATGTGCATTTAGTAGAACACTGTCATGCCTTGTTTTGCTATGTTAACTTCCTGTAGCATGTTGTTTGTGTGCTCTGAACATTGCTACCTGATGCTGTTTTCTGCCATGTCCAGTAATTTCACCAAGTCTGTGAACCTGTTATCTTTTGCACTTTTGCCATGCCTGTTTGAGCTTGATATGTTGTGAACTAGCCATAGCTCAGTGTTCATCTTTTGTCAAGCATATCCTGTATATTGCTGCCATATGCTTTGTTGCTATGTTGGAGTGCTGTAGCATTGTTGTTTGTTGCATTTTAAGTGCTATCATGCTGTTAATCGCAGATTCGTGTCATTCTTGTTTTGTTTGCCATTTGCAAACCGTGCATCCGTTTCCGGTGATCTTTATATCGATTTTGACCAAAATCATCTCATCTTTCTAGTGGCATGATTGGTTTGCCAAGTTACTGCCTTGTTCATCATTTTCCTTCCGGAGCACGCATATGCATCGCATATCATATCTTGCATATCATACATGTCTTGCATCATGTTGCTTGTGCATTTCTCGTGGTTGATTGTGGTTCCGTTTGTTTGTGTTCTTGTCTTGGGTAGATCCGGGAGACGAGTTCGTGAACGAGGAACCTGTTGAGTACGCTTACGAGGATCAAGCTTTCGAGAACTCTGAGAACATTGCAGGCAAGATGACCACCCCTCGAAATCACTTCTATCTTTGCTTTGCTAGTTGTTCGCTCTGTTGCCATGCTGCGCTACCTATCACTTGCTATATCATGCCTGCCATGTTGCCATGTCAGCCTCTAACCATCCATTCCTAGCAAACCGTTGTTTGGCTAGGTTACCGCTTTTGCTCAGCCCTTCTTATAGTGTTGCTAGTTGCAGGTGAAGTTGAAGTTTGTTCCATGTCGGAACATGGATATGTTGGGATATCACAATATCTCTTATTTAATTAATGCATCTATATATTTGGTAAAGGGTGGAAGGCTCGGCCTTATGCCTGGTGTTTTGTTCCACTCTTGCCGCCCTAGTTACTGTTATACCGGGATTATGTTCCTTGAGTTTGCGTTCCTTACACGGTTGGGTGATTTATGGGACCCCCTTGATATTTCGCCTTGAATAAAACTCCTCCAGCAAGGCCCAACTTTGGTTTTACCATTTGCGACCTAAGTCTTTTTCCCCCGGGTTTTCTAGAGCCCGAGGGTCATCTTTATTTTAACCCCCGGGCCAGTGCTCCTCTGAGTATTGGTCCAACCTGTCAGTCGCCGGTGGCCACCAGGGGCAACTCTGGTCTGGCCTATCGGAAGCTTGGACAATCCGGTGTGCCCTGAGAACGAGATATGTGCAGCTCCTATCGGGATTTGTCGGCACATTCGGGCGGCTTTGCTGGTCTTGTTTTACCATTGTCGAAATGTCTTGTAATCCGGGATTCCGAGACTGATCGGGTCTTTCCGGGAGAAGGTTTATCCTTCGTTGACCGTGAGAGCTTGTGATGGGCTAAGTTGGGACACCCTGCAGGGTATTAACTTTCGAAAGCCGTGCCCGCGGTTATGAGGCAGATGGGAATTTGTTAATGTCCGGTTGTAGAGAACTTGTCACTTGACCCAGTTAAAATACATCAACTGTGTGCGTAGCCGTGATGGTCTCTTCTCGGCGGAGTCCGGGAAGTGAACACGGTTTGAGTTATGAATGACGTAAGTAGGAGTTCAGGATCACTTCTTGGTCATTGCTAGATGACGACCGTTCCGTTGCTTCTCTTCTCGCTCTCTTTTGCGTATGTTAGCCACCATATATGTTTATTGCCCGCTGCAGCTCCACCTCATTACACCATCCTTTCCTATAAGCTTAAATAGTCTTGATCTCGCGGGTGTGAGATTGCTGAGTCCTCATGACTCACAGATTCTACCAAAACAGTTGCAGGTGCCGACGATGCAAGTGGGAGTTCGACGAGGAACGTGGTCGTTACTATGTGTCTTTTCCTGATGATCAGTAGTGGAGCCCAGTTGGGACGATCGGGGACCTAGCATTTGGGGTTGTCTTATTTTCATCTGGATTTTGACCGTAGTCGGTCTATATGTTTGTATTCTGGATGATGTATGAATTATATTTATGTATTGTGTGAAGTGGCGATTGTAAGCCAACTCTTTATCCCATTCTTGTTCATTACATGGGATTGTGTGAAGATGACCCTTCTTGCGACAAAACCACTATGCGGTTATGCCTCTAAGTCGTGCCTCGACACGTGGGAGATATAGCCGCATCGTGGGCGTTACACTTCAGCCTCTGTTAGCTGAATATCAATATGTCATTGAGGGTATTTCAAACTCCCTATGTATTCACACATTAAACCGGGGCGCCGGCTTAAGGGCAGAATGCTCCAAGATATCCAGCAGCGAACAAAGTCGACGCCTGCTAAACCGTTCGCCATAAAGGCTGTGAGCTTTGAGAGTTGTGGTGTATAGTTGGACCGTTCCTTCGCAGTCAGCCTCTGTGGAAATGGGTGTGTGTTGCTAAGCCGGTGAGGACGATAACCCGGCAGAGGATTTTCTTCAGTTGGAGACGTATCTCGGCAATAAAACCAAGTCTGATTCCAGTCCTTGGGGTGACTGTGAAGCTTGGCGTGAGGGAAGCTGACATCTTTTCTCTTTTGAATAGACATTCCACCAAGTTCAGTGTTGGGTCCATCCGTAAACTCTGTGCGACGGTTCAAGTAGAAGAAATCCCTAAATAGTTCAACTGTGGGTTCCTCTTGAAGATAAGCCTCACAAAATACTTGGAAATTGCAAACATTGGACACAGAGTTTGGGCCAATGTCTTGAGGATGGAGTTGGAAGCTAGCAAGTACATCTCGGAAGAATTTTGATCCGGGAGGGCTAAACCCTCGGCTCAGGTGGTCAACAAACACGACTACTTCTCCATCCTTGGGCTCAGGAGGATTTTCTGGACCAGGGACCCTCCAGTGGATAACTTCTTTCTTTGCTAAAGCGCCGGTTGCGACACAGCCCTCTAATTGCTCTTCCGTAACCCGGGAAGGGACCCAGTTACAAGCGTAAAATTGTTTTGCCATTTCAATGAAAAGCTGGAAAAAGATCAATGCCGGTTTAAGATTTATGACGGACAAGTATAAAGCGATGCACGATCAGAAGCAGAAACAGAGGCATATGCACATTGTTAAACCGGAGTCTGGCATTGGAGGAGTTACAAAGATAAACGAATCGGCGGTTTAAGAGGGGATTAATGGTACCTGCCAGATTATCATTTTCTAAAGTTAAACCGCCTATATTAGTATGGAAGGTACAGATCTAAAAAGTCTAAGTAAGGGGAAAACAAGTTTCACAGATTGATATAGTAATTTCAGATTTGCAGCGTATCAGTAAAACAAATATATTCAGACCTAAAATACAAGTGTTTAAGCAGTTCATCAGGTTTGGATGAGTTTTTTTCTATACAAAGAAGATGTGTTAAGGATGAAAAAGGGGATTATAATTGTGACTGCGCAAGGAAATGTCAGATCTGAGATCGCGTTTACACTATGGAGATGAACAGAGAAGAACAAGCCTCGAGCTTCGAGGAACGCCGAAACCCTAATGGTGGATCTAGAGCAAGGGAAAGGAAAACTTACTGATGTTGACGGAGCAGCGGAGGAGTGCCGCGTTTCTCTGGTGCGCTCAGGTTGATGCAGCGGCCGGAGTTGAAGTTGAGGGTGAAGCTTGACGATGGCGGCCGCGCGTGAGGGTCAGGTCGGCGCAAGGAGGAAGAAGAACCAAAGAGGCACGGGGGGAAATGAAAAGGACCCCCTGGTCTTATTTATAAGGCGAAGGGATAAGTGACAGGCGCGAAAATCGAGGAGCCCAAAAATTGGATATGTGATAGAGTTGTCGCCTCGATTGTCGGAGGCTCATTAATGAAGGTGAGATATATACAATCTTTAATAACAGGTGACGTCATGGCGATTTATCATGATCCTGGAAGATGACGTCATGGCGGTTTACAAGATTTACGCGAAGGTGCTAAAGGAGGATTTTTTCTAAGTGTTGAAGATTGACATGAACCAGTCCAAATCAATCTGGGGCCTAATGTTGGGGATATTACTACTGGGTGTAAACCGGTCAGGAGAGGCCGGGTTATCCCCATAATGAGTTATTTATATTTGAAGCCCATGAAGACAAGGAGCGTGGCGCTTTATGAAGGCCCAGGGCCCAAAGGCGGATTAGGGCCTGTAGACATAAACCGTCGTATCATATGTAACTTATGTTGTAAGATCAGAAAGGGTAGAAACCGAGCCAGACACGTTTATGAGTCGGCCTCGGGATTCTGTAAACCGCCGGGCGTCAACCTGTGTATATAAAGGGACGACCCGGCGGCGGTTTGGGGACAAGAAACAACAACTCGAGAGCTAGGCATAGCGGATTCGCTCCCTGGTCATCGAAACCCTAGCAATTCCACAACAACTGGATTAGGCCTTTACCTTCACCGCAAGGGGCCGAACCAGTATAAACTCTCTGTGTCCTTTGTCCGCTTTAACCCCTTTAAGCTAACCCGTCACGATGGCTCCACGACTAAGTCCTTTCACTAGGATATCTGCCGTGACAAAACCACGACAGGTCTGATTTTTTCGGTTGTCAGATCTAGCAGTGCAAGAGGACGATGAAGCTTCTGCTGGCCCGATGCACTAAACTGCAAAGCTAACCTCCAAGCAATCCGTTCATCCCAGGACGTGGATGTATACAAGAGTAGTATATCCACAGGAACAACCAGCAAGAGCTCCATGTCCAGCCCGCCTGCCTAGGTCCAGCCAGCACTATCTCTGTGCACTCCTCCGTCGCGGATCTGGAGTGCAGGCAGAGGCATGGATCGCCGCCGCCATCCCCTGTCGTACAGGTCTGCACAACGCCAAGCAGACCAATGCCAGCGTGTAATAGAACCACTGCCACACATGTCCGTTGCAACACGCCCAAGCACCCATCGCCACGCCGATCCGTCTATGCCAGATCCGATCACCAACGCCGCTGTGCCGCCGCTGCTGTCCACGAGAAGCTCGCCGCCGTGCCGAGAGCCACCCATGCCGTGAGCAAAGTCCCCGCCGCCGCCGTAGGCCGCATGGCTTCACCTGCGGCGTCCTCCGACGGCGGCGAAGAGGAGGAACAGGAGATTTGTGGTGGCGGTGACTAGGGTTTCACGCTGCCTCTCGAGTCACCCACCAGGGGGAGGATATTATGTATGGATTCGATGGGCCTGCATGCCACCCCGTTCATGTTTGTGTTGCGCATGTAAAAAGTGGTAGGTCCTACGCATTTTAATTACTATGGTTACTAGATAGGCATAACGTGGCCCTGTCCAAAACCAAGCATTCCAACACAGGCATGCGAAGGAGTCAAATTCGTGTTTAACTATAATATAGGTCCCATGTATCACTGTCAAAGCAGCTACGAAATGGGTCTAGTACTCCCCGTTTCTTTTTAGTCTGCATATAAGATTTGGTCAAAGTTAAACTTTAATAAACTTTGTAGAAAAAAATTCAACATCTATAATACTAAAGCTATATGGTATGAAAATCAATTTCATGATGCATCTAACAATATTGATTTCATATTATGAATCTTCATATTTTTTTCTATAAACTTAGTCAAAGTTAACAAAGTTTGACTTTGACCAAGTCTTATATGCAGACTAAAAAGAAACGGAGAGAGTATTTTTTTTTGAAGTAAAACATCCTCTTTATTTATTAGTAACAATGGTTACATCGTATATAAGAAAATTTACAATATCGTTCATAGGTTCCTCAAACCAATCCCTTGTCTTAGAAAATTTAGCTACTCTAGCAATTTCATGAGCTACTTTATTTGCCTTTCTATTACAATGTTCAAATCTAACTAACAGAAAATCACAAGCCATAAAATAACAATCATCAAACACAGCTGTCGCCGCTCCCATTGTATGTCCTCCATTATTCATTGTGTCAATTACTTTCATATTGTCGGAGTTAACAACAAGTCGGTTGCTTCCCGCCTTTTGTGCAAGTAATATGCCAAAACGTAGTGCCATGGCTTCCGCTGTTAAAACATCTGCACACCAATCTATCTTCCAATTCCCTCCAACAATAAATCTTCATCTCTAAGTACAGATCCCGCTGTGCCTCTAAGCATGTCTTGATCGAAAGAAGCATCGACATTTAATTTCACAAAACCTAGGGGTCTCGTTCATCCCTCTATTCTATTTGTTGCCTTGGAGGATTGGGCAATAACATAGTTTGTCGTTATAGCACGGGCTCCCATCGAAATTTAGTATGCATCTTGGGTCTTTCCCAGATGGACTAGCGAACGTCTTTCCCACCATAAATACCAGGCTGTTATAGCGACCAGTTCGCGAACATTCTATATGCCCACTGTAGATAGCTCGTGTTCTGGCATAAGAAGTAGAAATTCGAGTACTGCCTCTCCCGCACGATCGACCGCGCAAGCTTTTTTAATGGCTTCGTGCAATCCCACTTTCTCCCACACCTCTTTTGACTTTTGACACAAAAATAATAAGTGTTTAGTATCTTCATGCCCGTTCGAACATGATGGGCAGGTGGGCGAAACTTTCATGTGTCTATTAGCAAGTGTAACACGACAAGGGGGGTTCCGTGTAAGGTACGCCAAATAAAGATCTTCACTTTTGCTGGACAAGATAATTTCCAAATCTTGCTCCAAATAGTATTGACATTTATTCCTCCCATAGCATTTGAGTGTTGCAATTTCCTCCCATGTCGTGTTTTCCATTCCTTCAGATAAGCCGCCATTCTTTGTAAAACTCCAAGCTATGAAATCCGACATGTTATACATGGGGAGGGGGATCGCAAGCACCCTCTGGACATCAATTGGCCACAACGTTTGTCCTACCAAATCTTTCATCCCAACAATTGTTGATTGGATCTATAAGATCAGCAACTTTTGTTAGAAGCTGCCCTCTTCTAGGAGTGATAATTTTCCTATTGCCCCCATTCGGGATCCATGCATCTCTCCAAATATCAATATCATGTTCATTACCAACTCTCCAAATATAACCATTTTTGAGAGAATCCACTCCAGCCATAATGCTTTGCCAAGTGAAAGAAGATCCTTTTCTCCGACTCGCATCCATTAAATCTCCATCCGGAAAATACTTAGCTCTCAAAATGGTGGCACATAGGAAATCCGGATGATCAAGCAGGCGCCACGCTTGTTTGGCTAACAAGGCCAAATTGAAACAATGTATGTCTCGAAAACCCATTCCTCCTTGGTCTTTTGGTACACACATCTTCCACCATGCCATCCAATGCATTTTCTTCTGATTGTCTTCGTCACCCCACAAAAAATACTACATCGCGTCAATGATTTCTTTGCATATTTTTTTAAAAAATTTAAAGACGGACATTGCATAAGTTTTTTTTTTCGGGGGAACATTGCATAAGTTGGGATAGTTTGTACAACCGATTTGAGAAGGATTTCCTTTCCTCCTGCTGATAGCAGCTTTTCCTTCCAACCACTGATTTTCATAACAATTCAATCTATTAAAAAACGGAGAGAGTACTTACTAGCAAGCAGAGGCGTTAAGCAGAGGCGTTAATGAAGGCTACAGCTTGTCTAGACCAATACAGAAATTTGTGAATTTATCAATGTCTTTGGTAATTTTATACGTGTAGCTATTGAATGTCCGACGTTGATGTGCGACGTGGGCCTCTTCATCATATAGCGAGAGCAATCGACAACTAACTACCCGGAGTGTCGCCCTTATCTTGATTTTTATGGAGAGAAATGCGTTCGGACGAAAAGAAAAAATCAATAGAGAACACACGGGGAAAAAAATCATTTATAAGAGGCGCGGGGACGCCACGCTCCCGCATTGTCGCCACTCGCTCCGTCCGTCGGGGAAACCAGCACCAGCAGCGCCAGCGAGAGGGGAACAGGAGAGAGGGGAAGAGGGGCTGAGGGCCGGAGGCGATGGGGCTGGGCGTGAGGGCGGCGCCGTTCACGTACGTGGCGCACGCGCTGGCCGTGGTGGCCGCCGCCATGGTGCTGTACTGGTGCATCCACTTCCGCGGCGGCCTCGCCTTCGAAGCCGCCAACAAGAACCTCATCTTCAACGTGAGAACCACCTGTTCCCTCTTCTCTGGTTGCAGACGATTTTAGATTCTGCCTTTTTGTTTTGTTCCCTAGAGGAAAAGAAAAGGCGAAACCGCACCGATTTGGGCTGTGGCCTGTGGGGGTAGGTACGCTGGCTTCACGAAAGAGGAAGGTAGCGCCAAGATAACCGTCGTGTCCGCGCGATTTAGAAAAGCGTCTGATTGAATTTTTGCTGCGGGCGTCGGCTTGGAGATTAGATGATGCTTAGCTCTAGTCATGGTTGTATTACTTGTGATAACAACAACTTCTGTTTGCGCTATATATGTATCGATAGTTGAGCAAAAAATTTAAGCCAATCTGAACAAAATGGACACGCACGTCATTGCGTCCGTGTGCTTGGGCCTTCTGTTGTGCTGATGCACATCGATTGTACTCCAAATTTCAACCACACGTTTCTGTCAGGGTCATTAGCTGACTGCTCTCTAACGCATCTGAAAATGTCTAGTAAGTGTTAGTGTCTGCCATGTCTGTTTCAGTTAAAAAAACATCCAGGCCTCCGAGTTAATTGCAGAAGGAGATGTCTATAATAAACCAATAACCGTTGCCCTTTGTTTTCCCCAACTCTTGACATGGATTTCAAAGACTCCCTCAGTGAGAGGTGGAGCTTCAGAATTACTTGTGCTCCCTGCTGTTTGTAACAGTTTTTAGGATAATAATTTGCTTTATATTTAGCAATTTCGAGAATATTTTTAATGTTGGATATTACAGGTTCATCCCGTTCTTATGTTGATTGGCTTTATTATTCTTGGCAGTGAAGGTAATGCTGAAAATTCCTCCACTTTTCTGCCTCGTGGTTTTTCTTTTGTTTGTAAGATTTTGTCCATTTTGGCAGCTATAATGGTATACAAGGTACTACCTACGGTGAACCATGATACAACTAAATTGATCCATCTAATACTCCATGCGATTGCGCTCGTGCTCGGTGCGGTCGGGATATACTGTGCTTTCAAGAATCACAATGAAACTGGAATTGCTAACCTTTACAGTCTGCATTCTTGGCTTGGAATAGGAACAATTTCTCTATATGGTATTCAGGTAAGACTTTTTCGACTTCCGTTATCATTGCAATTCTCTATTCCATTTATCAACCTGATTCATTTGATCACATTGGTTTTACGTATTTGTAAATGAATGTAGTTTCTAACCTTTTATGAGTCCGCTGACACAGTTCACTTACAGTAGAACAGGCAGACAATATTTTAAGCATTTAATAAAATTTTAGTATCGGATTATTCTAAAAAAGTACGCATAGGTAAGACTATGGATAATTTATATGGGCGAATCTATATTCTTTTAAAATATGTTATCAATATAATTGACCCATATACTTCATGCTTGTATTTTTATGCTATTACTAATCAGATTGGTTGCGGAAAAATGGATTAGTTTAGAGCTGATGCATACCAAAGAAATAGTTGAAGGCCAAAGAATTCGAAAAATTGTTTTAATTGAGTTTTGATGAGTGCTCTTTAATTTGCGTTATGTGTCACAGTGGATATTTGGATTCTTGGCCTTCTTCTTCCCCAAGGCTGCGCCAAATGTGAGGAAGAGTGCTCTTCCTTGGCACGCACTACTTGGGATCTTCGTTTACATTTTAGCCCTGGCAACGGCAGAACTTGGGTTTCTGGAGAAGCTCACCTTCCTCCAAAGCTCAGGCATCGATAAATATGGACCAGAGTCATTTCTGGTGAACTTCACGGCATTGGTTGTTGTGCTATTTGGTGCCTCTGTTGTTGTAGCTGCTGTTGCTCCAGCTCGCCTTGAAGAGCCACAGGGTTACGCTCCCATCCCAGAAAACTAGTATGTGTGAAGTGTACTGTATACACAAAAATTCACAAAGTTTGCTCTCACCATAGTGCTTCGATACCAGGATCTCTCCGATTTGAAAATAAATGATCTGATAAGAAAATGTTGTGCATCTTCTGTGTATATGTAAATACATACAGCCATACAGGTACATATTGTTCTTCCATGTATCATGTATAACTGAAACATCTATGTAAGCAGCTATTTTACAAATTACATATTTTTCGTGATCTGATGAGTTTTATTGTATTCTACTTCTATATTTTTGTTGCTGCTGTTCTATAAATATAGCTGAGTTAACCTGTGCTTCAGAAGCAAGTACATAAACTGCCGAACAAAAAGAGAGATGCTACTTAGTTTCCTTGGCAGATTGAACTACTTGTTTGCTCATGGTAATGTTGTTCATGGTGACAAATGCAAGATCAAAATTTCATCGTCCCTTATTATTCACCACATAGCTACAGATTAGGAAACAATCCAATCAAGAAACAGCTAGATCAAGTGGTACGGGACAAATTTCACAAAGCAAAGTCAGCAAAGGGGATCAACAAAATCTTAGAAATCTCAGCATTTACGGTGAAAACTAACCGCAAGTCGCCGATGTAAAATTCATTAGTGGCTGCAAGCACCAATTGACGGCCACTCGGTCGATGGTCGCCGTTGAACCCACCGAGCCCATCGCAGATCACCACTTTTTTTAGTGCTGCAGTCTCACCCATCAATCGAACGCAAAACTGCAACAAATATTATTATTTTGAACTTCTGCAACAAATATACATATCAACACACAACATATGGGTCAAAAGAATCGCAAAAAAGCCCAACAAGACAAATAAAACAAGAACCCACAAAGACACGAACAGTCTGGTCACTCAAACGAACGACGGATATTTCTCAGGAAAAAAAACATCCACAAATGATGCAGTCGGAGCTAAGATTAGCAAACAAACCCAACGCTTAACTCCCTGGCTGAGATTTAACTACTTCTCGGTCAACTAAGGTTAAGTAAACTAATTCTCTTTTCTCCAAAAATAAATAAATAAACTAATTCTCAGTTGACTCAGGAAAATGTAGAAAATATTTCATAAATTTCAAGCAACAGTGAAACGTGCAGTTTTTTCAGCTTCTATTCATCATCCCTTGTTCCTCTTCGTGACTCCCTTCGCATCCCACCTCTAGCGGTCTGTTAGCGAACTTCCTCCCATGCACAAGCTAGCTTGGTTTTTTAGAAGCTTTCTCGTAGTAAGATGATTGGTGTCTGATGGTTGATGTTGTATTTCACAAACAAAAAGTTGTTTTGTTCGCTTCATTTCTTTTTTCTCATTTTTCTCTGACTAGGCGTATTTTGGTCTTGTATGACTTTATTCTTTGCCAATGTGATCATTTGTGTGTGTGTTGGTGTTGATTATACGCACCCTAGTCATGCAGAGTCAGATATGCATGTGTTCATTGTGTTTGTATTACGAGTCAATAAAATCGCATTTTATCGGGGGGGGGGGGGGGGGGGGGGGGGGGGGGGGGGGAGGCATAAACCAGTCCCTTCCAGATAAAAACTGTCATAGGCCACAACTTCCTTGTAAGGGTAAAATAAGGTCAATAAAATAAAAGGCGCTCTTTTATGAAAAAGAAATGCACAAGCCAACCCTTCTTTTTTTCCTAGTAAAAACTGACACAAGCTCAAAACTTCCTGGTGAATGGTAAACATAATCGTTCATATATAAATAGCTAGCCCCCACGGATTTATTTCCACCTCTTCATGCAACATGCATGGCAAAAGACCCACCTCAACGCATGCAACCATGCATAAGAAAAAGCCCACCTCAACATGCAAACATGAAAAAAAAAGTCATTCTACTATACTATTTATTATATTTTAATAAAAAATATTGCTACACAATAATCAAACACAATGAATCATATGCATTTGCAATTTTAGCTCTCATATCTTACTTCAAATATTCATGTTCCATACTGTTAGATAAACAGCAACTAGTATTCACTGAGGGTCAAAGGCCATTACATATACATGTGTAGTAAAGTGCAGGAAACCCCTTATACAATGGGGATATACCGAAAAGGGACTATACACATCTAACACCCCCCCTCAAACTCATGGTGGATCAACAACACTAAGTTTGGAGAGGAAAAAGCCATGCTGCGCTCGAGTCTGTGCCTTCATGAAGAAGTCCGCCAACTGTAACTCAAAGGGCACATAGTGAAGAGCGAGAGTCTGATCCTGCACAGCAGCACGCACAAAGTGGGCATCCACACCGATGTGCTTGGTGAGCTCATGCTTCACCGGGTCGCGCGCAATACTGATAGCACAGGTATTGTCTGACAGTAAGGGAGTCGAGGTAGTAGCAGACACACCAAAATCCTCAAGTAACCACCGTAACCGGATCACCTCAGCCGTCAACATAGCCATGGCTCGCAACTCAGCCTCTGTGCTCGAGCGAGAAACTACAGTCTGTTTCTTTGTCTTCCAGGCAATAAGAGAGCCACCAAGAAAGACACAATAAGCAGACAGCGAGCGTCGATCAGAGGGATCACTAGCCCAGGTAGCATCAGGGTAGGCCTGGAGCTCAAGAGAGCTGGAGCGGGGAAAGAAAAGGCGCTGAGAGATCGTGCCACGAAGATATCGTAGAACACGGAGGAGATGACTATAGTGGACAGAGGTGGGGGCTGAAACAAACTAACTCAGGATGTGGACAGATAGGAGATGTCAGGACGCGTGACAGCAAGATAGACAAGACTGCCAACAAGGTGACGATAGCGAGTGGGATTAGGAAGAGGGTCACCATCAGAGGCACGAAGCTGAACGCTGAGCTCCATAGGAGTCACAACTGTGCGCTCATCACCGAGAGCAGCGCGAGCAAGAAGATCCTGAATATATTTTTCTGGGGAGATGTAGAAGCCATCAGAGGTCGAGGAGATCTCAATCCCAAGAAAATAGCAAAGTGGACCAAGATCAGTCATGAGGAACTGGTTGCGAAGGCGAGCCTTAACAAAGGCAATGTAGTCAGAGTCGTCACCAGTGATGATCATGTCATCAACATAGAGAAGGAGAAGAGTCCGACCATGAGGAGATGTGTGAACAAACAACGCGGGATCATGATCACTGGGCAAGAAGCCAGCGGCAGTCACCACAGAGGCGAAGCGCTCAAACCAGGCGCGAGGGGCCTGTTTAAGACCATAAAGGGAGCGGCGAAGTCTACAGACCATACCATCAGGAGCATAGTACCCCGGTGGTGGCTGCATATAAACCACCTCACGCAACTCGCCATTGAGAAAGGCGTTCTAAACATCAAGTTGAGAGATAGACCAATGACGAACAGAAGCCACAGGAAGAAGAGTGCGAACAGTGGTCATGTGGGCCACAGGAGCGAAATGTCTCATCATAATCGCGTCCCTGCTCTTGCTGAAAACCACGGGCCACCAGATGCGCTTTAGCGCTCAAGAGAACCATCAGAGTGAGTCTTAATCTTGTAGACCCACTTGCAGGTGATGGGACGAACACCGGAAGGGAGGGAAACCAGATCCCATGTGCCAGAGCGCTCAAGGGCAGCAAGCTCTTCGGCCATCGCAAGCTGCCATTCAGGCTGAGTCATGGCAATCCGATAGGAAGTGGGCTCAGCAATAACAGAGAGACCGTACCGATCAGGAGAGTAGCGATCAGGCGGGGGGCAAGGCCGAGCACGAAGGTTATGAACCGGGGGAGGCGTGAAGGGAGGTGCACCAGAGGTGGAAGGCGCGTCAGGAGAAGCATCCTCAAAACGAGGGCGACGAGTATAGTGGAGAGGAAACGGTGAGAGGGGGCGACGGACTGAAGATGATGGTGGAGAGGTGGAGGAGGAGGATGGGGAAGATGGTGTCGGTGGTGAAGGAGAAGGAATGAGAGGTGCAGGAGGAGGAGGTGAGACATGAGGCACATAGCAGGGTGTATCGGGGAGAAGAAGAAAAGAAACATCGTCCATAGAGAAGCTCGAGGAAGAAGGACGTGGGTAGTAAGAGCGAGACTCGTCAAAGGTCACATCACGCGAGATGCGCAAACGACGACCAACAGGATCCCAACAGCGATAGCCCTTGTGCTCATCACTGTAGCCAAGGAAAACACACTCAACCGACTGAGCAGTCAGTTTGGTGCGTTCTCGCGGGGCAAGAAGGACATAGCACACACATCCAAACATACGAAGAGCTGAGTAGTCAGGAGAACGACCAGTGAGACACTCCATAGGAATACCACCCTGCAGAGCAGTCAATGGCTGAATGTTGATGAGATAGGTGGATGCAGAAACAGCCTTAGCCCAAAAGTGGGGTGGAAGGGAAGCGGCAATCATTAGCGCATGAGCCGTCTCAAGTAAATGATGATGCTTACGTTCGGCGACGCCATTATGAGCATGAGCACCAGGACATGAGAACTGGGCAAGAGCCTATTCTGCAAGAACACCACGCAACAGCTGGGAGATAAACTCACCAGTGGAGTCAGCACGAAAAGTACGAATGGGCGTGGAAAACTGGGTGTGAACCATGGCAGCAAAACGTTTGTATATAGAGAGAACCTCGCTACGAGATTTCATGAAGTAGAGCCAAGTGTAGCGAGAGAAATCATCAATAAACAAGATATAGTAGCGATGACCACCTTTCGAATCAGAGGGAGCAGGACCCCGGACATCAGAATGAACTAAGTCAAAAGGACGTTGAGATACCAACTCACTAGTAGGATAAGTGATTTCACCCCGTCTTCGAAGAAGAGGGAGTACAAGGGGAGGTCCGATCTTCACGGCGTAGGATCGATAAATGGATAGGGATAACTAGCTGCAAGCAGCCGGAAAATGGAAAATAAGAGATTATGACCTGACGAGGAGGATGCTCACCGAAGCTTGCAATACGAACATTCGCCGTTCCACAACCCGCAATACTACCCCACACAACCACGCTCAAGTCGTGGAGCACGGGATAGGTGCAATCCGCAAGGGAAACCACGAACTCTAATCCACACAACACGATCTAGTCGTGGAGCACGAATTAGGAGCAATTTCTTAAGGAATCACGAGAATAAGGATAACAAGAGCTCTCCAATCTCAGGAGGAGTCTATGTCTTTGGTCTTTGATAGAAATGGCAAAAGTCCCCAACGAAGGGAAGAGCTAGCCTATTTATAATCGGGACAACCCCCTTGGATAGGTGTGGAAACAAACTAGCTTTGGGAACCAGCTTAGGTGTGAAAGAGAACCAACTTTGGTTTGACTAAATGGCTTCGAGACTTAATGAAGTAGCTTCTGGAAAACTCTCGTTGGAGGTGGTTGGCAGTTCCCGACCAAACATTGTTCACTGGAGTCGAACAATGTTTCCTTCAGTAGCATAGTCGAGTTCTGGAAACCTTTCGCAAGTTGGGATATCCAAACTCGTGCAAAACATTGTTTCCTCAGAATCGGAACAATGTTTCTTCAGCAGACAACTCATTTCTTCATGAACTCCTAACTTTGTTTCTTCGTCATAAACATTGTTTTGCATGGACTGATATGTGTTTGGCCTTCTTCGATATTGCACCTGAGTTCAACCAACAACAAAGGAGGTGAAGGCACAACCATGTTTTCAAGGTCAAATGATAAACTTAAGTTAGCATGCACCTGATCATTTACTTGCATTGCGCGACTTCTTGTGATTGGACCGTTGATGATTGTTGGTGTGGTATCCATGGCTGTGATGTCCTCATCATCCTCCCCCTCTTGAAAAGGAGTCGTCCTTGACTCTAAGGGTTGAATGGTTTTCATGTCCTTATCATCCTCCCTCTCTTGAAAAGGAGTCATCCTCGACTCTAGCTGGTCATCACACAAAACAAAATTGGCCAGTACAAAGAAACAATGCCAAGATTTTATCAAATGCTTAAGTTTAGCTTTCACCTTTGCGAACTTCAAATGTTTTGTTTGACTCAGCAATTCTTTCCAGCTAACATTTCCATGGAGTACAAACTTGTAATCAGGCACATCCATGTTTGTATCATCCTCCCTCTCTTGAAGAAAAGTCGCCCTCGACTTCCTTCGGTCTACAAAATAATAGCACAAGGACAATACAAAATACCTTGGCCAAGTAAAAGTCGAATAAGCATATTCAGTATTTAGTTTTATTGGCTCCTTGATGGTTTCATTATGATTAACAAAAGGATATTGTTTGATGGATGACATAGCAATCAGCTTTTCTCTAATTTCATCACGCCAATGCTTCAAGAGCTCATCAGTGCATACCTCTGGGTGCTTCAAGATGAATGATCTCTTTTCTTTTACCTCACTGAGTACCTCCATGCCTTTTTGAAGATCACTTACCCCACATGATGTTTCTTTGATGGTGCTCCACGTGCGCCATAATTGTTCATGGATCTCATCCTCCCATCGCTGTAGCAGGGCAGCTAAGTATGATTTTTGCATCTGCACATACTTCAAAGAAAGAGAGCTTTGTGAATGGTTAGTAGTTGAATAGTCTTCTCTCCTTTCATTTGGGGGATCACTCATCTCTTTGATATTGTGTGTAAACACCTCAAGCTCAGATTTGGTGGACTCACACAACTCGCTACTCCTCTCACTTTGATGTTGTGATATAATATGTTGTGGTTCACTCATTTCTCTAATCTTGTGATGGATTACCTCACCCTCATATTTGGTGGACTCACACAACTCACTAATCCTCTCTCGCTGAATGTGAGGTATACATGGGTGGAGATATTCCATCTCTCTAATCTCATTTGAACAATCTGATCCTCACACTTGGTGGACTCACTCACCTCACCTCTCTTATCACTCTGATTATGTGGACTTTTGGGAAGTGAACACTCTTCCTCACATCTGGTGGAGTCACTCATCTCACCTCTCTTATCATTCTCAATATGTGGATTTTTGGAAAATGGACATTCTTCCTCACATTTGGTGGAGTCACTCAACTCACCCCTCTTAGCACTCTCAATATGTGGAATTTTTGGAAGCGGGGCGCCCGGAACCAAGTCGATTTGGTGTTCAATGCCTCGCTTCAGCGGCAATCTGGGTGGCACCTCCTTGTGAAGCACATCCCCATACTCCTGCAGAAGATCTAATACAACACTAGGAAGAGTTGAGGGTAAGTCGTTAGCAGCCAATAAAGTTTCCTTGTACATTGGTACAAAGAATGGAGCATTAGGTTCTCTCAATTCCCGCATATCTCTTTTCCTAGCCATCATAACTAATCCCTGTTTTTCCCGGGGCTTGGTCATATTTGGCTGTGGAACTTTTGGCTGTGGAAACACTCCCTCACTATGTTGGTGGCTCACTCATTGTGTATGATCACTCTCTCCCTTTTTCTTTCCTTTCCTTTTCATCTCATCAAGATAGACTTCCTCGGGTGTCATGGACAGCCAAGTGAACTTTTCTCCTTTATGGATAAAACATAAGCGATTCGCATGCCCGCTGATTTGCACATCACGGTCATGCAACCACGGTCGTCCAAGAAGCAAGTGACAAGCGTGCATCGGCACCACATCACACTCAACATCATCTTGATATGTCCCAACTGAAATTGATATTTGCACACTGCTAATCACCTTAATTGTGCCACAATCATTCAACCATTGCATGAGGTATGGGTGTGGGTGACGTTTTGTTTGCAATTGAAGCTTCTCGACCATCTCCGTGCTTGCAATATTGTTGCAGCTGCCACTATCAACAATCAATCGACATATCTTTGAGTTGACAAGGCAACGGGTGTGGAAAAGATTATGCCGCTGCCCCTTGTCCTCCTCCACAACCTAGGCATTAAGTGAACGACATACAACCAAAGCTTCTCCATCAAATTCCTCATGAGATAAAATAGTTCCTCCTACTTCCCAACCTTGCTCCTCTTCCACTTCATCATTGCCACCTTCAGGGTCACTTTCAGACTCCCATTCACCTCGTTCATTGATGATCATAGTTCTTTTGCTTGGACATTCCGAAGAAATATGACCTCTTCCTTTGCACTTGTGGCATTGAATATCGTTGCTGCGTGTAAAACTCTTTTCTGGAGGTGGAGTAGAGGATACTCCTGCTGTAGCTGATGACCTCTTATCTTGATTGCGAATAGCAGGTGAGGAAGCCGTCGAGGCATGTGGGTGTCTAGGTGGTGCACCCTCAAACTGAGAACCATATGGCTGTTGTGCTCGCTGCCATGAGCGTGTAGTGGCGCGGCCTTGGAAAGCACGAGTATGACCATTACGCATATTCTTCTTCTCAACTCTTATAGCTTGATGTACCACATCTTGTAATGTATCATAAGGAAACATCTCCACAAAATCTGATATTTCATCATTCAACCCATGTAAAAATCTTGCCATCTTCGCCTCATCACTTTCACGGGTTCTTGTCCAAATTAGCAGCACCTCCATCTCTTTATAGTAGTACTCAACAGTGCGGGAACCTTGAGTGAGCCCCTACAACCGCTTGTACAAATGCCTCTCATAGTATGATGGAACAAAACGGCGCCTCATGACTTCCTTCATCAAAGTCCAGCTGCGGATATGATTATTGCCAGACATCAACCGATCGTCTTGCAGCTGATTCCACCATGTAAGAGCATAACCAAAGAACTCCATAACAGCAAGATCAACTCTCTTAGCTTCAGAAAAACCATGGATCCGAAAGATCTGATCACACTTCTCTTCCCACTCAATATATGCATCCGGATCCTCTTTTCCGGTGAATGATGGCACAGGTAGCTTCACTCTCGCTTGGTTGTCACGGTCATCCTGATCACGATGGTCGTAATGATGACCATTGCGACCAAAAACAGCACCACGGTGAGGCGGGGAGTAGGGTTCATAGTCCCCCATGCCTTCATCTTCGTCACCATGCTCGGATTGATCTTCAAGAAAAATGGCATCGCCATCATGTGCCGCTCGTCGCCGGTGGTCAGCAGCAAACCCGCGGGGGTCATGGACTCACCCGCGAGCTTCTCCTCCATGCAGCCCACCCTCACGGGAGGCAGCAAAGTCGCCACACCTCCGTTCAGCACCAACAGCAGGGGCGCCGTGGGCAGCAGCTCCTGCCGCTCTTCCACGACCAACATGGCGATCGTCGTTTCCTTGACGTTGCCGGTTGTCGGCAGCCAGCGAGGCAGCGGGGCTGTGTTGATGTTGATCCCCATTACCCGCAATAGGAAGACGACCACCAAACATCCTTCGCATAGCTGCAACTATACTCACCTCAATCATATCACCAAGTGCTGCGTGAGTTTTTGGGAGATCATCTTCCACATGTTGATGTCCATGTACACTCGAGTTGGATACACTCAGCTCACCTTCTTGCTTACCCAAATTCTAATGATTCCTTGGCGGCTGTGCGGAAGTAGCAAATCAGGAGTGGACGGGCGAATGAAAGGAAGGAAGCCGACGGTTTCTAGATGGATCTGGGTGGGGTAAAAAGGGAGGGCTAGTGCTGAGATCCAATCGATGCAAACCAAATGAACAAGAAAAAAATTATAGATCCTTGCACCACGTTTGAGCTGCAACACTTGCCATTCAACTTCTAAAATTTCTCACCAAACTGAATATGATTGCACAGTTGCTCAACACTTTCTCTTCTCTTTTTTTTGCTCTTTTTTCACTCTTTTTTCTCTCTCTTGTTTTTTGCTCTTTTTTTACAGCACAATAGATCCAACAACAAGACTCAAAGAAAAACAGCAGCAACTTTGGATAGAACTTGGTGCAAACACAAAGAGGAAAGCAAACAACTAGATCTCAGCAACAAAGGCTTGGATTTTTTTGTGTGGCTTTTTGGCTTTGGACTCTAGGACGGGGAAAAAACAAACAAAAAAGGATAGATCTAGCAACAAAGATACAGATCCTGCCGTGTAAACCTTGCTCTGAATACCAGATGATGCGACCTCGTCTTCGAAGAAGTGGGAGTACAAGGGGAGGTCCGATCTTCACGGCGTAGGATCGATAAATGGATGGGGATAACTAGCTGCAAGTAGCCGGAAAATGGAAAATAAGAGATTATGACCCGACGAGGAGGATGCTCACCGAAGCTTGCAATCCGAACATTCGCCGTTCCACAACCTGTAATACTACCCCCACACAACCACGCTCAAGTCGTGGAGCACGGGATAGGTGCAATCCGCAAGGGAAACCACGAATTCTAATCCACACAACACGATCTAGTCGTGGAGCACGAATTAGGAGCAATTTCTCAACGAATCACGAGAATAAGGATAACAAGAGCTCTCCAATCTCAGGAGGAGTCTATGTCTTTGGTCTTTGATAGAAATGGCAAAAGTCCCCAACGAAGGGAAGAGCTAGCCTATTTATAATCGGGACAACCCCCCTGGATAGGTGTGGAAACAAACTAGCTTTGGGAACCAGCTTAGGTGTGAAAGATAACCAACTTTGGTTTGACTAAATGGCTTTGAGACTTAATGAGGTAGCTTCTGGAAAACTCTCGTTGGAGGTTGTTGGCAGTTCCCGACCAAACATTGTTCACTAGAGTCGAACAATGTTTCCTTCAGTAGCATAGTCGAGTTCTGGAAACCTTTCGCCAGTTGTGATATCCAAACTCGTGCAAAACATTGTTTTGTCAGAATCGGAACAATGTTTCTTCAGCAGACAACTCATTTCTTCATGAACTCCTAACTTTGTTTCTTCGCCATAAAACATTATTTTGCACAGACTGATATGTGTTTGGCCTTCTTCGATATTGCACATGAGTTCAACCAACAACAAAGGAGGTGAAGGCACAACCATGTTTTCAAGGTCAAATGATAAACTTAAGTTAGCATTCACCTGATCATGTACTTGCATTGCGCCACTTCTTGTGATTGGACCGTTGATGATTGTTGGTGTGGTATCCATGGCTGGGATGTTCTCATCAATAAGATAACTGGGTCTGTTTGCCAAGTCTGCAACAATTACAATGTAAAGAAATATCTCCAGATACAGACCCTAAGAGGCCCTGACGAACTAAAGAAGACAAGCGAGAGCCACATATGTGACCAAGGCGATGATGCCACTGCTGGAAGGACGCAGACGAAGAGGCAGCAAGAGCATGGGAGCTGGCAGAAGTGGTGGCAGCGGAAGGAACACAAAGCCAGTCAACCTCCCAAAGGCCCTCTGACTCACGGCGCTGGGGGCCAGCACCAACCAAAGCCTTGGTGTGACGATCCTGAATGGAGCAAGAGTCGGTATCAAGAATGACACGACAACCAGAATCAGTAAGTTGGGCAGCGGAAAAAAGATTCATGGTAAGGCGAGGAACATGTGAAACACTAGGAACAGAAAAAGATGGAGTGGAAAGAAGACCACGACTAGCAACAGGAAGAGGTGTGCCATCGGCGGTAAGAACATTAACCGGCGAATCAAGAGGTCGGAGAGAAGACAACACGGAAGAATCAGAAGACATATGAAAGGAGGCTCCAGAATCCAGAACCCACGAAGATGTACCTGACTGTGTAGATGTCTGCGGTGGTGGAGAAGTGGATGCAATCACAGCAGCAGCGGAACCGGTCGACGAAGAGCCTGAGGAAGCCAAGAGACGCTTGAGCCTCACAATGTCCTGGTCAGCGAGTGACGGAGTCGAGGAAGATCCAGGAGTCCCATTGGAAGAGGAGCACCTCTGGTCTCGCTTCTTCTCACGGCAATCAGACTCTGGATGACCTGGCCGAGAGCAGTAGCCACAGAAGGTGTCACGGCGCGACCGGCCCCTCTCAGGATAAGAAGGGCGACCCACCCCCTGAAGGTGTGGGTAGGAGCTGTGGAGCGGTGAGCCGAGCAAACGACACAGGAGCCCGAGCAGCCAACACAGACAGAACCACCAGCAACCCAACAGAGCGAAGGCGGGTCTCCTCAGCACGAAGCTCGGAAAGCACCTCTGAGATAGGAACACGACCACGAGCAAGCAAGTGAGCACGTCGGGGCTCAAACTCAGAGCGGAGACGTGATAAGAACTCATGAACCCTCTGAAACTCCAAGTCAAACCGCGTAGTCTGACAGCAACGACAAGCTCCACAAACAACTGTCCGCAGAGAGTCAAGCTGACGCCAGATGGCAGAGCACTGTGAGTAGAACTCATCAACAGAAGAGTCACCCTGCTGAAGAGCATGCTCCTGACGCACCACAGATAGGTATAGAGCATCTACAGAGGGTTGATAGCGCTGACAAATATAAGACCACATTGCTGCAACAGTGCCTAGGCCCATGAACTCCGAAGCAAACTGAGGGAGGACACTCGCAGTGAGAACAGCATCAGCTCAAGCATCATCATTGCACCACTGAGTGTAAGCAGACAGATCATCCTGATAGACGGAAAGAGCATCAGAATAGGAGGATACCTGTTGATCATAAGCATCAACTGCAGCATCATCAAGGGCCTTGGCTGCATCCCGATCAGCCTGAGAAGCATCAGCAGCAAGCACCGGCGGTACCGGCGGGGTAGGAGCCACCGGAGCAACAGGGCAGGGCGGACAGGGTACCTCGCCAGAGAGAAGGCCCCACAACAGAAGGCCGCACATGTGAATACGCATGAAACCCGCAAACTCAGCATAGTTGGTGCCATCGAAGATCACTGAGCACCAAGGGACAACGACATAGCCCGAAGAAGACATGAGAAAGTCTCCCGGCTGTTATTCTCCTTTTTTTGTCAACGAACCCCCAACTCGATCTGGATCGAGGGGATCACTCGAATCAGGCTGCGAGCGAGGCCATAGAGAGCGACCGCGGCCCGGGAAGCAGCGGGCGGAGACAAGCGGCCGGAGTCGGAGGAGGACCGGTGCCAGACCGGGCGACGGCGGCAGCGGCCATGGGGAGATGGAATGGAGAGGGGACGAGGAGGCGGAGGCGCTGGGTGGCTCTGCACGGCCGGCCTCGGGCTGACAAGGAGAAGCAGAGGAGGCCTAGAACAGCCCGCCTCGGCCTGCAGTCGAATCTGCTAGAGAGCACCTGCTCGAGAGGAGACGGACAGCGGGACGACGGTCCTGACGAGGACGAGGCAAAGCAGACGACAGCCAGAGACGAGAGACGGAGCCTAGCAGTGGCGGCGACGAGGATGGAGCATGCACGGAGTTGCATCGTGCGGGAGAGAGGCTAACGTAGCATCTGATTGTTGGAAATATGCCCTAGAGGCAATAATAAAATGGTTATTATTATATTTCCTTGTTCATGATAATTGTCTATTGTTCATGCTATAATTGTGTTATCCGGAAATCGTAATACATGTGTGAATACATAGACCACAACGTGTCCCTAGTAAGCCTCTAGTTGACTAGCTCGTTGATCAACAGATAGTCATGGTTTCCTGACTATGGACATTGGATGTCATTGATAACGGAATCACATCATTAGGAGAATGATGTGATGGACAAGACCCAATCCTAAGCATAGCGCAAAGATCGTGTAGTTCGTCTGCTAGAGCTTTTTCCAATGTCAAGTATCTTTTCCTTAGACCATGAGATCGTGTAACTCCCGGATGCCGTAGGAGTGCTTTGGGTGTACCAAACGTCACAACGTAACTGGGTGACTATAAAGGTACACTACAGGTATCTCTGAAAGTGTTTGTTGTGTTGGCACGGATTGAGACTGGGATTTGTCACTCCGTATGACGGAGAGGTATCTCTGGGCCCACTCGGTAATGCATCATCATAATGAGCTCAATGTGACTAAGGAGTTAGCCACGGGATCATGCGTTACGGTACGAGTAAAGAGACTTGCCGGTAACGAGATTGAACAAGGTATTGGGATACCGACGATCGAATCTCGGGCAAGTAACATACCGATTGACAAAGGGAATTGTATACGGGATTGATTGAATCCTCGACATCGTGGTTCATCCGATGAGATCATCGTGGAACATCTGGGAGCCAACATGGGTATCCATATCCCGCTGTTGGTTATTGCCGGAGACTCGTCTCGGTCATGTCTGCATGTCTCCCGAACCCGTAGGGTCTACACACTTAAGGTTCGGTGACGCTAGGGTTGTAGAGATATTAGTATGCGGAAACCCAAAAGTTGTTCAGAGTCCCGGATGAGATCCCGGACGTCACGAGGAGTTCCGGAATGGTCCGGAGGTGAAGAATTATATATAGGAAGTCCAGTTTCGGCCACCGGGAAAGTTTCGGGGGTTACCGGTATTGTACCGGGACCACCGGAAGGGTCCCGGGGGTCCACCGGGTGGGGCCACCTATCCCGGAGGGCCCCATGGGCTGAAGTGGGAAGGGAACCAGCCCCTAGTGGGCTGGGGCGCCCCCCTTGGGCCTCCCCCTGCGCCTAGGGTTGGAAACCCTGGGGGTGGGGGGCGCCCCACTTGGCTTGGGGGGCAAGCCACCCCCCTTGGCCGCCCCCCCCCCTCAGATGGGATCTCCAGGGGGCCGGCGCCCCCCGCCCAGGACCCCTATATATAGTGGGGGAGGGAGGGCAGTAGCACCACAGCCCCTGGCGCCTCCCTCTCCCTCCCGTGACACCTCTCCCTCCCGCTTGCGCTTGGCGAAGCCCTGCCGGGATCCCCGCTACTTCCACCACCACGCCGTCGTGCTGCTGGATCTCCATCAAACTCTCCTTCCCCCTTGATGGATCAAGAAGGAGGAGACGTCGCTGCTCCGTACGTGTGTTGAACGCGGAGGTGCCGTCCGTTCGGCGCTCGGTCATCGGTGATTTGGATCACGACGAGTACGACTCCATCAACCCCGTTCACTTGAACGCTTCCGCTCGCGATCTACAAGGGTATGTAGATGCACTCCTTCCCTCTCGTTGCTAGTAAACTCCATAGATGGATCTTGGTGATGCGTAGAAATTTTTTAAAATTCTTCTACGATCCCCAACAGTGGCATCATGAGCCAGGCCTATGCGTAGTTACTATGCACGAGTAGAACACAAGATTGTTGTGGGCGTAGATGTTGTCAATTTTTCTTGCCACTACTAGTCTTATCTTGTTTCGGCGGCATCGTGGGATGAAGCGGCCCGGACCGACCTTACACGTACGCTTATGTGAGACAGGTTCCACCGACTGACATGCACTAGTTGCATAAGGTGGCTAGCGGGTGTCTGTCTCTCCCACTTTAGTCGGAACGGATTCGATGAAAAGGGTCCTTATGAAGGGTAAATAGAAATTGGCATATCACGTTGTGGTTTTACGTAGGTAAGAAACGTTCTTGCTAGAAACCTATAGAAGCCACGTAAAAACATGCAACGACAATTAGAGGACGTCTAACTTGTTTTTGCAGCATGTGCCTTGTGATGTGATATGGCCAAAAGGATGTGATGAATGAGATATATGTGATGTATGAGATTGATCATGTTCTTGTAATAGGAATCACGACTTGCATGTCGATGAGTATGACAACCGGCAGGAGCCATAGGAGTTGTCTTTATTTTTTGTATGACCTGCGTGTCATTGAATAACGCCATGTAAATTACTTTACTTTATTGCTAAACGCGTTAGCCATAGAAGTAGAAGTAATCGTTGGCGTGACAACTTCATGGAGACACGATGATGGAGATCATGGTGTCATGCCGGTGACGAAGATGATCATGGCGCCCCCGAAGATGGAGATCAAAGGAGCAAAATGATATTGGCCATATCATGTCACTATTTGATTGCATGTGATGTTTATCATGTTTTACATCTTATTTGCTTAGAACAACGGTAGTAAGTAAGATGATCCCTTATAATAATTTCAAGAAAGTGTTCCCCCTAACTGTGCACCGTTGCGAAGGTTCGTTGTTTCGAAGCACCACGTGATGATCGGGTGTGATAGATTCTAACGTTCGCATACAACGGGTGTTGACGAGCCTAGCATGTACAAACATGGCCTCAGAACACACGCAATACACTTAGGTTGACTTGACGAGCCTAGCATGTACAGACATGGCCTCGGAAGACGGAAGACCGAAAGGTCGAGCATGAGTCGTATAGAAGATACGATCAACATGAAGATGTTCACCGATGTTGACTAGTCCGTCTCACGTGATGATCGGACACGGCCTAGTTAACTCGGATCATGTTTCACTTAGATGACTAGAGGGATGTGTTGGGGAACGTAGCAGAAATTCAAAATTTTCTGCGCATCACCAAGATCAATCTATGGAGTAATCTAGCACCGAGGGGAAGGGGAGTGCATCTACATACCATTGTAGATCGCTAAGCGGAAGCGTTGCAAGAACGCGGATGAAGGAGTCGTACTCGTAGCGATTCAGATCGCGGTTGATTCCGATCTAAGCGCTGAACCACGGCGCCTCCGCGTTCAACACACGTGCAGCCCGGTGACGTCTCCCACGCCTTGATCCAGCAAGGAGAGAGGGAGAGGTTGGGGAAGACTCCGTCCAGCAGCAGCACAATGGCATGGTGGTGATGGAGGAGCGTGGCACTCCAGCAGGGCTTCGCCAAGCACTGCGAGAGACGAGGAGGGAGAGGGGTAGGGCTGCGCCAAGAGAGAGATGTTCACGTGTCTATGGCAGCCCCAAACCCCCACTATATATAGGGGAAAGGGAGGGGCTGCGCCCCACCTAGGTTTCCACCTCTAGGGGTGGCGGCCAGCCCTAGATGGGACTTGGAGGGGCGGCCAAGGGGGGAGAGAGGGGGGCGCACCACTAGGTGGGCCTTAGGCCCATCTGAGCCTAGGGTTTCCCTTTTTCCCTTCTCTCTTCGCCTTGGGCCTTGGTGGGGGGCGCACCAGCTCACCTGGGGCTGATCCCCTCCCACACTTGGCCCACGCAGCCCTCTGGGGCCGGTGGCCCCACCTGGTGGACCCCCGGGACCCTCTCGGTGGTCCCGGTACGTTACCGATAGCACCCGAAACTTTTCCGGTGACCAAAACAGGACTTCCCATATATAAATCTTTACCTCCGGACCATTCCGGGACTCCTCGTGACATTCGCGATCTCATCCGGGACTCCGAACAACATTCAGTAACCACATATATCTATTCCCTATAACCCTAGCGTCATCGAACCTTAAGTGTGTAGACCCTACGGGTTCGGGAACCATGCAGCCATGACCGAGACGTTCTCCGGCCAATAACCAACAGCGGGATCTGGATACCCATGTTGGCTCCCGCATGTTCCACGATGATCTCATCGGATGAACCACGATGTCAAGGATTCAATCAATCCCGTATACAATTCCCTTTGTCTACCGGTATATTACTTGCCCGAGATTCGATCGTCGGTATCCCGATACCTTGTTCAATCTCGTTACCGGCAAGTCTCTTTACTCGTTCCATAACACATCATCCCGTGATCAACTCCTTGGTCACATTGTGCACATTATGATGATGTCCTACCGAGTGGGCCCATAGATACCTCTCCGTTTACACGGAGTGACAAATCCCAGTCTCGATTCGTGCCAATCCAACAGACACTTTCGGAGATACCTATAGTGCACCTTTATAGCCACCCAGTTACGTTGTGACGTTTGGTACACCCAAAGCATTCCTACGGTATCCGGGAGTTGCACAATCTCATGGTCTAAGGAAATGATACTTGACATTAGAAAAGCTTTAGCAGACGAACTACACGATCTTGTGCTAGGCTTAGGATTGGGTCTTGTCCATCACATCATTCTCCTAATGATGTGATCCCGTTATCAACGGCATCCAATGTCCATGGTCAGGAAACCGTAACCATCTATTGATCAATGAGCTAGTCAACTAGAGGCTTACTAGGGACATGGTGTTGTCTATGTATCCACACATGTATCTGAGTTTCCTATCAATACAATTTTAGCATGGATAATAAACGATTATCATGAACAAGGAAATATAACAATAACCAATTTATTATTGCCTCTAGGGCATATTTCCAATAGTCTCCCACTTGCACTAGAGTCAATAATCTAGTTCACATCACCATGTGATTAACACTCAAAGTTCACATCGCCATGTGACTAATACCCAAGAGTTTACTAGAGTCAATAATCTAGTTCACATCACCATGTGCTTAACACTCTAGGGTTTGATCATGTTATGCTTATGAGAGAGGTTTTAGTCAACAAGTCTGCAACATTCAGATCCGTGTGTGCTTTACAAATCTCTATGTCATCTTGTAGATGTACCTACCATGCGCTACTTGGAGCTATTCCAAATAACTGCTCTACTATACGAATCCGGTTTACTACTCAGAGTCATCCGGATTAGTGTCAAAGTTTGCATCGACGTAACCCTTTACGACGAACTCTTTTACCACCTCCATAATCGAGAAAAATTCCTTAGTCCACTAGTTACTAAGGATAAGTTCGACCACTATCATGTGATCCATTCCTGGATCACTATTGTACCCCTTGACTAACTCATGGCAAGGCACACTTCAGGTGCGGTACACAGCATAGCATACTGTAGAGCCTACGTCTAAAGCATAGGGGACGACCTTCGTCCTTTCTCTCTCTTCTGCCGTGGTCAGGTCTTGAGTTTTACTCAATACTCACACCTTGTAACACAGCCAAGAACTCCTTCTTTGCTGGTCTATTTTGAACTCCTTCAAAATCTTGTCACGGTATGTATTCATTTGAAAGTACTATTAAGCGTTTTTTACCTATCCTTATAGATCTTGATCCTCAATATTCAAGTAGCTTAATCCAGGTTTTCCATTGAAAAACACTTTTCAAATAACCCTGTATGCTTTCCAGAAATTCTGCATCATTTCTGATCAACAATATGTTAACAACATATACTCATCAAAATTCTATAGTGCTCCCACTCACTTCTTTGGAAATACAAGTTTCTCATAAACTTTGTACAAACCCTAAATCTTTGATCATCTCATCAAAGCGTACATTCCAACTCCGAGATGCTTACTCCAGTCCTTAGAAGGATTGCTGGAGCTTTGCATACTTGTTAGCATCTTTCAGGATTGACAAAACCTTCTGGTTGTATCACATACAACCTTTCCTCAAGAAAATCGTCGAGGAAACAATGTTTTGACATCCTATCTGCAAGATTTCATAAATAATGCAGTTACTGCTAATATAATTCCAACAGACTCTTAGCATCGCTACGAGTGAGAAAGTCTCATCATAGTCAACTCCTTGAACTTGTCGGAAAACATCTTAACGACAAGTCGAGCTTTCTTAATGGTGACACTTACCATCATTGTCTGTCTTCCTTTTAAAATCCATTTGCACCCAACAGCCTTACGACCATCAAGTATTTCTTCCAAAGTCTATACCTTGTTTTATACATGGATCCTCTCTCGGATTTTATGGCCTCGAGCCATTCGTCGGAATCCGGGCCCACCATCGCTTCTCCATAGCTCGCAGGTTCATTGTTGTCTAGCAACATGACTTCCAAGACAGGATTACGTACCACTCTGAAGTAGTACGCATCCTTGTCGACCTACGAGGTTTGGTAGTGACTTGATCCGAAGTTTCATGATCACTATCATAAGCTTCCACTTCAATTGGTGTAGGTGCCACAGGAACAACTTCCTGTGCCCTGCTACACACTAGTTGAAGTCATGGTTCAATAACCTCATCAAGTCTCCACCATCCTCCCACTCAATTCTTTCGAGAGAAACTTTTCCTCGAGAAAGGACCCGTTTCTAGAAACAATCACTTCTGCTTCCAGATCCGAAATAGGAGGTATACCCAACTGTTTTGGGTATTCTATGAAGATGCATTTATCCGCTTTGGGTTCGAGCTTATCAGCCTGAAACTTTTTCACATAAGCATCGCAGCCCCAAACTTTTAAGAAACGACAGCTTAGGTTTCTCTAAACCATAGTTCATATGGTGTCGTCTCAACGGAATTACGTGGTGCCCTATTTAAAGTGAATGCGGTTGTCTCAAATGCCTGACCCATAAACGATAGCGGTAATTTGATAAGAGACATCATGGTTTGCACCACATCCAATAGGGTGCAGCTATGATGTTCAGACACACCATCACACTATGGTGTTCCAAGCGGCATTAGTTGTGAAACAATTTCCACAATGTCTTAGTTGTGTACCAAACACGTAACTCAGATATTCATCTCTATGATCATATCATAGACATTTTATCTTCTTGTCACGATGATCTTCAACTTCACTCTAAAATTACTTGAACCTTTCAATAATTCAGACTGGTGTTTCATTAAGTAAATACACTTAGCATCTACTCAAATCGTCTGTGAAGTAAGAACATAACGATATCCACTGCATGCCTCATCACTCATTGGACTGCACACATCAAAATGTATTACTTCCAACAAGTTGCTTTCTTGTTCCATCTTACTGAAAACGAGGCCTTTCAGTCATCTTGCCCATGTGGTATGATTTTCATGTCTCAAGTGATTCAAAATCAAGTGAGTCCAAACGATCCATCTGCATGGAGTTTCTTCATGCATATATACCAATAGACATGGTTCGCATGTCTCAATCTTTTGAAAACGGGTGAGTCCAAAGATCCATCTACATGGAGCTTCTTCATGCGTTCTATACCAATATGACTCAAATGGCAGTGCCACAAGTATGTGGTACTATCATTGCTATTTTATATCTTTTGGCACGAACATGTGTATCACTACGAGCGAGATTCATTTTAGGTGCAAGACCATTGAAGGTATTATTCAAATAAACAGAGTAACCATTATTCTCCTTAAATGAATAACCGTATCGCGATAAACATAATCCAATCATGTTTATGCTCAATGCAAACACCAAATAACAATTATTTAGGTTTAACACCAATCTTGATGGTAGAGGGAGCATGCGACGCTTGATCACATCAACCTTGGAAACACTTCCAACACATATCGTCATCTCACCTTTAGCTAGTCTCCGTTTATTCCGCAGCTTTTATTTCGAGTTACTAACACTTAGCAACCGAACCGGTATCTAATACCCTGGTGCTGCTAGGAGTACTAGTAAAGTACACATTCATATAATGTATATCCAATATACTTCTGTCGACCTTGCCTGCCTTCTCATCTACCAAGTATCTAGGGTAGTTCTGCTTCAGTGACCGTTCCCCTCATTACAGAAGCACTTAGTCTCGGGTTTGGGTTCAACCTTGGGATTCTTCACTAGAGTAGCAAATGATTTGCTGTTTCATGAAGTATCCCTTTTGCCCTTGCCCTTGCCCTTCTAGAAACTAGTGGTTTTACTAACCATCAACAATTGATGCTCCTTCTTGATTTCTACTTTCGCGGTGTCAAACATCGCGAGTTGCTCAAGGATCATCATGTCTATCCCTGATATGTTATAGTTCATCACGAAGCTCTAATAGCTTGGTGGCAGTGACTATGGAGAACCATCACTATCTCATCTGGAAGATTAACTCCCACTCGATTCAAGTGATTGTAGTACTCAGACAATCTGAGCACATGCTCAACGATTGAGCTTTTCTCCCTTAGTTTGCAGGCTTAAGAAACTTGTCAGAGGTCTCATACCTCTTGACGTGGGCATTAGTCTGAAATCCCAATTTCACTCTTTGGAACATCTCATATGTTCTGCGACGTTTCAAAACCGTCTTGTCGCCACAATTTTAAACCGTTAGCATCACACACTGAACTATCACGTAGTCATCAAAACGTGTATGTCAGATGTTTCGTAACATCTATAGACGACGCTCGAGGTTCAGCACACCGAGCGGTGCATTAAGGACATAAGCCTTCTGTGCAGCAATGAGGACAATCCTCAGTTTACGGACCCAGTCCGCATAATTGCTACTATCAACTTTCAACTAAATTTTCTCTAGGAACATATCTTAACAGTAGAACTAAAGCGTAAGCTATGACATAATTTGCAAAGACCTTTTGACTATGTTCATGATAATTAAGTTCATCTGATTATTTAATGAACTCCCACTCAGATAGACATCCCTCTAGTCACCTAAGTGATACATGATCCGAGTCAAACTAGGCCGTGTCCGATCATCACGTGAGACGGACTAGTCATCATCGGTGAACATCTCCATGTTGATCGCATCTACTATACGACTCATGTTCGACCTTTCGATCTCTTGTGTTCCGAGGCCATGTCTGTACATGCTAGGCTCGTCAAGTCAACCTAAGTGTTTCGCATGTGTTCCGAGGCCATGTCTGTACATGCTAGGCTCGTCAACACCCGTTGTATTGGAACGTTAGAATCTATCACACCCGATCATCACGTGGTGCTTCGAAACAACGAACCTTCGCAACGGTGCACAGTTAGGGGGAACACGTCTCTTGAAATTTTAGTGAGGGATCATCTTATTTATGCTACCGTCGTTCTAAGCAAATAAGATGTAAACATGACAACATCACATGCAAATCATATAGTGACATGATATGGCCAATATCATCTTGCGCCTTTTGATCTCCATCTTCGAGGCGCGGCATGATCACCTTCGTCACTGGCATGACACCATGATCTCCATCATCATGATCTCCATCATCGTGTCTTCATGAAGTTGTCTCGCCAACCATTACTTCTACTACTATGGCTAACAGTTAGCAATATAGTAAAGCAATTACATGGCGTTTTCATTGACACGCAGGTTATACAATAAATTAAGACAACTCCTATGGCTCCTGCCGGTTGTCATACTCATCGACATGCAAGTCGTGATTCCTATTACAAGAACATGATCAATCTCATACATCACATATATAATTCATCACATCCTTTTGGCCATATCACATCACATAGCATACCCTGCAAAAACAAGTTAGACGTCCTCTAATTGTTGTTGCATGTTTTACGTGGCTGCTATGGGTTTCTAGCAAGAACGTTTCTTACCTACGCAAAAGCCACAACGTGATATGCCAATTTATATTTACCCTTCATAAGGACCCTTTTCATCGAATCTGATCCAACTAAAGTGGGAGAGACAGACACCCGCTAGCCACCTTATGCAACTAGTGCATGTCAGTCGGTGGAACCTGTCTCACGTAAGTGTACGTGTAAGGTCGGTCCGGGCCGCTTCATCCCACGATGCTGCCGAATCAAGATAATACTAGTAACGGCAAGTAAATTGACAAAATCAACGCCCACAACTACTTTGTGTTCTACTCGCGCATAGAAAATACGCATGGACCTAGCTCATGATGCCACTGTTGGGGAACGTAGCAGAAATTCAAGATTTTCTACGCATCACCAAGATCAATCTATGGAGTAATCTAGCACCGAGGGGAAGGGGAGTGCATCTACATACCATTGTAGATCGCTAAGCGGAAGCGTTGCAAGAACGCGGATGAAGGAGTCGTACTCGTAGCGATTCAGATCGCGGTTGATTCCGATCTAAGCGCCGAACCACGGCGCCTCCGCGTTCAACACACGTGCAGCCCGGTGACGTCTCCCACGCCTTGATCCAGCAAGGAGAGAGGGAGAGGTTGGGGAAGACTCTGTCCAGCAGCAGCACAACGGCATGGTGGTGATGGAGGAGCGTGGCACTCCAGCAGGGCTTCGCCAAGCACTGCGAGAGACGAGGAGGGAGAGGGGTAGGGCTGCGCCAAGAGAGAGATGTTCACGTGTCTATGGCAGCCCCAAACCCCCACTATATATAGGGGAAAGGGAGGGGCTGCGCCCCCACCTAGGTTTCCACCTCTAGGGGTGGCGGTCAGCCCTAGATGGGACTTGGAGGGGCGGCCAAGGGGGGAGAGAGGGGGGCGCACCACTAGGTGGGCCTTAGGCCCATTTGAGCCTAGGGTTTCCCTTTTTCCCTTCTCTCTTCGCCTTGGGCCTTGGTGGGGGGGCGCACCAGCTCGCCTGGGGCTGGTCCCCTCCCATACTTGGCCCACACAGCCCTCTGGGGCCGGTGGCCCCACCTGGTGGACCCCCGGGACCCTCCCGGTGGTCCCGGTACGTTACCGATAGCACCCGAAACTTTTCCGGTGACCAAAACAGGACTTCCCATATATAAATCTTTACCTCCGGACCATTCCGGGACTCCTCGTGACGTCCGGGATCTCATCCGGGACTCCGAACAGCATTCGGTAACCACGTATATCTATTCCCTATAACCCTAGCGTCATCGAACCTTAAGTGTGTAGACCCTACGGGTTCGGGAACCATGCAGCCATGACCGAGACGTTCTCCGGCCAATAACCAACAGCGGGATCTGGATACCCATGTTGGCTCCCGCATGTTCCACGATGATCTCATCGGATGAACCACGATGTCAAGGATTCAATCAATCCCGTATACAATTCCCTTTGTCTACCGGTATATTACTTGCCCGAGATTCGATCGTCGGTATCCCGATACCTTGTTCAATCTCGTTACCGGCAAGTCTCTTTACTCGTTCCGTAACACATCATCCCGTGATCAAATCCTTGGTCACATTGTGCACATTATGATGATGTCCTACCGAGTGGGCCCATAGATACCTCTCCGTTTACACGGAGTGACAAATCCCAGTCTCGATTCGTGCCAATCCAACAGACACTTTCGGAGATACCTATAGTGCACCTTTATAGCCACCCAGTTACGTTGTGACGTTTGGTACACCCAAAGCATTCCTACGGTATCCGGGAGTTGCACAATCTCATGGTCTAAGGAAATGATACCTGACATTAGAAAAGCTTTAGCAGACGAACTACACGATCTTGTGCTAGGCTTAGGATTGGGTCTTGTCCATCACATCATTCTCCTAATGATGTGATCCCGTTATCAACGACATCCAATGTCCATGGTCAGGAAACCGTAACCATCTATTGATCAAGGAGCTAGTCAACTAGAGGCTTACTAGGGACATGGTGTTGTCTATGTATCCACACATGTATCTGAGTTTCCTATAAATACAATTTTAGCATGGATAATAAACGATTATCATGAACAAGGAAATATAACAATAACCAATTTATTATTGCCTCTAGGGCATATTTCCAACAGGATGTCTATCTGAGTGGGAGTTCATTGAATAATTTGATTAGATAAACTTAATTATCATGAACTTAGTCTAAAAATATTTACAATATGTCTTGTAGATCAAATGGCCCACGTTGCCCTCAACTTCAACGCGTTCCTAGAGAAAACCAAGATGAAAGATGATGGCAGCAACTATACGGACTGGGTCCGGAACCTGAGGATCATCCTCATAGCTGCCAAGAAAGATTATGTCCTAGAAGCACCGCTAGGTGAAGCACCCATCCCAGAGAACCAAGACGTTATGAACGCTTGGCAATCACGTGCTGATGATTACTCCCTCGTTCAGTGCGGCATGCTTTACAGCTTAGAATCGGGGCTCCAAAAGCGTTTTGAGAAACACGGAGCATATGAGATGTTCGAAGAGCTGAAAATGGTTTTCCAAGCTCATGCCCAGGTCGAGAGATATGAAGTCTCCGACAAGTTCTTCAGTTGTAAAATGGAGGAAAATAGTTCTGTCAGTGAGCACATACTCAAAATGTCTGGGTTACACAACCGCTTGTCTTAGCTGGGAGTTAATCTCCCGGATGACGCGGTCATTGACAGAATCCTTCAGTCGCTTCCACCGAGCTACAAGAGCTTTGTGATGAACTTCAATATGCAGGGGATGGAAAAGACCATTCCTGAGGTATATTCAATGCTGAAATCAGCGGAGGTGGAGATCAAAAAGGAACATAAAGTGTTGATGGTCAATAAAACCACTAAGTTCAAGAAAGGCAAGGGTAAAAAGAACTTCAAGAAGGACGGCAAGGGAGTTTCCGCGCCCGGTAAGCCAGTTGCCGGGAAGAAGCCAAAGAATGGACCCAAGCCTGAGACTGAGTGCTTTTATTGTAAGGGAAGTGGTCACTGGAAGCGGAACTGCCCCAAGTACTTAGCGGATAACAAGGCCGGCAACACTAAAGGTATATGTGATATACATGTAATTGATGTGTACCTTACCAGTACTCGTAGTAACTCCTGGGTATTTGATACCGGTGCGGTTGCTCATATTTGTAACTCAAAACAGGAGCTGCGGAATAAGCGGAGACTGGCGAAGGACGAGGTGACGATGCGCGTCGGGAATGGTTCCAAGGTCGATGTGATCGCCGTCGGCACGCTACCTCTACATTTACCTACGGGATTAGTTTTAAACCTCAATAATTGTTATTTAGTGCCAGCTTTGAGCATGAACATAGTATCAGGATCTCGTTTAATGCGAGATGGCTACTCATTTAAATCCGAGAATAATGGTTGTTCTATTTATATGAGAGATATGTTTTATGGTCATGCCCCGCTGGTCAATGGTTTATTCTTAATGAATCTCGAACGTGATGTTACACATATTCATAGTGTGAATACCAAAAGATGTAAAGTTGATAATGATAGTCCCACATACTTGTGGCACTGCCGCCTTGGTCACACTGGTGTCAAGCGCATGAAGAAGCTCCATGTAGATAGACTTTTGGAGTCTCTTGATTACGAATCATTTGACACGTGCGAACCATGCCTCATGGGTAAGATGACCAAGACTCCGTTCTCCGGAACAATGGAGCGAGCAACCAACTTATTGGAAATCATACATACTGATGTGTGCGGTCCAATGAGTGTTGAGGCTCGCGGTGGCTATCGTTATGTTCTCACTCTCACTGATGACTTGAGTAGATATGGGTATGTTTACCTAATGAAACACAAGTCTGAGACCTTTGAAAAGTTCAAGGAATTTCAGAGTGAGGTTGAGAATCAACGTGACAGGAAAATAAAGTTCTTACGATCAGATCGTGGAGGAGAATATTTAAGTCATGAATTTGGTACGCACTTAAGGAAATGTGGAATCGTTTCACAACTCACGCCGCCTGGAACACCTCAGCGAAATGGTGTGTCCGAACGTCGTAATCGCACTCTATTGGATGTGGTGCGATCTATGATGTCTCTTACCGATCTAACGCTCTCATTTTGGGGCTATGCTTTAGAGACTGCCGCATTCACTTTAAATAGGGCTCCGTCGAAATCTGTTGAGACGACACCGTATGAATTATGGTTTGGGAAGAAACCTAAGCTGTCATTTCTAAAAGTTTGGGGATGCGATGCTTATGTCAAGAAACTTCAACCTGAAAAGCTCGAACCCAAGTCGGAGAAATGCGTCTTCATAGGATACCCTAAGGAAACCATTGGGTATACCTTCTACCTCATATCCGAAGGCAAGATCTTTTTGCCAAGAACGAGTCCTTTCTGGAGAAAGAGTTTCTCTCGAAGGAAGTAAGTGGGAGGAAAGTGGAACTTGATGAGGTGATAGTCACCCCTTCCGAACCGGAAAGTAGCGCAGCGCGGGAGGATGTTCCTGTGGTGCCTACACCAACTGGGGAGGAAGTTAATGATGATGATCATGACGCTTCGGATCAAGTTACTGCTGAACTTCGTAGGTCCACAAGGACACGTTCCGCACCAGAGTGGTACGGCAACCCTGTCCTGGAAATCACGTTGTTAGACAACGGTGAACCTTCGAACTATGAAGAAGCGATGGCGGGCCCGGATTCCAACAAATGGCTTGAAGCCATGCAATCCGAGATAGGATCCATGTATGAAAACGAAGTATGGACTTTGACTGACTTGCCCGATGATCGGCGAGCCATAGAAAATAAATGGATCTTTAAGAAGAAGACAGACGCGGATGGTAATGTGACCATCTATAAGGCTCGACTTGTCGCTAAGGGTTATCACAAGTTCAAGGGGTTGACTACGATGAGACTTTCTCACCCGTAGCGAAGCTGAAGTCCGTCCGAATCATGTTAGCAATTGCCGCATTCTATGATTATGAGATATGGCAAATGGACGTCAAAACGGCATTCCTTAACGGCTTCCTTAAGGAAGAATTGTATATGATGCAGCCGGAAGGTTTTGTCGATCCTAAGAATGCTAACCAGGTATGCAAGCTCCAGCGCTCCATCTATGAGCTGGTGCAAGCATCTCGGAGTTGGAACATTCGATTTGATGAGATGATCAAAGCGTTTGCGTTTACACAGACTTATGGAGAAGCCTGTGTTTACAAGAAAGTGAGTGGGAGCTCTGTAGCATTTCTCATATTATATGTGGATGACATACTATTGATGGGAAATGATATAGAATTCTTGGAAAGTATAAAGGCCTATTTGAATAAGTGTTTTTCAATGAAGGACCTTGGAGAAGCTGCTTATATATTAGGCATCAAGATCTATAGAGATAGATCAAGACGCCTCATTGGTCTTTCACAGAGTACGTACCTTGACAAGATATTGAAGAAGTTCAATATGGATCAGTCCAAGAAGGGGTTCTTGCCTGTATTGCAAGGTGTGCAATTGAGCACGGCTCAATGCCCGACCACGGCAGAAGATAGAGAGAAGATGAGTGTCATCCCCTATGCCTCGGCCATAGGGTCTATTATGTATGCCATGCTGTGTACCAGACCTGATGTAAACCTTGCCGTAAGTTTGGTAGGAAGGTACCAAAGTAATCCCGGCATGGAACACTGGACAGCGGTCAAGAATATCCTGAAGTACCTGAAGAGGACTAAGGATATGTTTCTCGTTTATGGAGGTGACGAAGAGCTCGTCGTAAAGGGTTACGTCGATGCTAGCTTCGACACAGATCTGGATGACTCGAAGTCACAAACCGGATACGTGTATATTTTGAATGGAAGGGCAGTAAGCTGGTGTAGTTGCAAGCAAA
The DNA here is from genome assembly GCF_018294505.1 of Triticum aestivum. NCBI lineage: Eukaryota > Viridiplantae > Streptophyta > Magnoliopsida > Poales > Poaceae > Triticum > Triticum aestivum. Next base: position 331,585,271 of record NC_057811.1, on the reverse strand, counting down.
GCGTCATGGCGGGATCTACTTGTGAAGCGGAGTACATGGCGGCCTCAGAGGCAGCACAGGAAGCAATCTGGATGAAGGAGTTCATTACCGACCTAGGGGTGATTCCCAATGCGTCGGGCCCGATGACTCTCTTCTGTGACAACACTGGAGCTATTGCCCTTGCAAAGGAGCCCAGGTTTCACAGGAAGACCAGGCATATCAAGCGTCGCTTCAACTCCATTCGTGAAAGTGTTCAAAATGGAGACATAGATATTTGTAAAGTACATACGGACCTGAATGTAGCAGATCCGTTGACTAAACCTCTCCCTAGAGCAAAACATGATCAACACCAGAACTCTATGGGTGTTCGATTCATCACAATGTAACTAGATTATTGACTCTAGTGCAAGTGGGAGACTGTTGGAAATATGCCCTAGAGGCAATAATAAAATGGTTATTATTATATTTCCTTGTTCATGATAATTGTCTATTGTTCATGCTATAATTGTGTTATCCGGAAATCGTAATACATGTGTGAATACATAGACCACAACGTGTCCCTAGTAAGCCTCTAGTTGACTAGCTCGTTGATCAACAGATAGTCATGGTTTCCTGACTATGGACATTGGATGTCATTGATAACGGGATCACATCATTAGGAGAATGATGTGATGGACAAGACCCAATCCTAAGCATAGCGCAAAGATCGTGTAGTTCGTCTGCTAGAGCTTTTTCCAATGTCAAGTATCTTTTCCTTAGACCATGAGATCGTGTAACTCCCGGATGCCGTAGGAGTGCTTTGGGTGTACCAAACGTCACAACGTAACTGGATGACTATAAAGGTACACTACAGGTATCTCTGAAAGTGTCTGTTGGGTTGGCACGGATCGAGACTGGGATTTGTCACTCCGTATGACGGAGAGGTATCTCTGGGCCCACTCGGTAATGCATCATCATAATGAGCTCAATGTGACTAAGGAGTTAGCCACGGGATCATGCGTTACGGTACGAGTAAAGAGACTTGCCGGTAACGAGATTGAACAAGGTATTGGGATACCGATGATCGAATCTCGGGCAAGTAACATACCGATTGACAAAGGGAATTGTATACGGGATTGATTGAATCCTCGACATCGTGGTTCATCCGATGAGATTATCGTGGAACATGTGGGAGCCAACATGGGTATCCAGATCCCGCTGTTGGTTATTGACCGGAGAGTCGTCTCGGTCATGTCTGCATGTCTCCCGAACCCGTAGGGTCTACACACTTAAGGTTCGGTGACGCTAGGGTTGTAGAGATATTAGTATGCGGAAACCCGAAAGTTGTTCGGAGTCCCGGATGAGATCCCGAACGTCACGAGGAGTTCCGGAATGGTCCGGAGGTGAAGAATTATATATAGGAAGTCCAGTTTCGGCCACCGGGAAAGTTTCGGGGGTTACCGGTATTGTACCGGGACCACCAGAAGGGTCCCGAGGGTCCACCGGGTGGGGCCACCTATCCCGGAGGGCCCCATGGGCTGAAGTGGGAAGGGAACCAGCCCCTAGTGGGCTGGGGCGCCCCCCTTGGGCCTCCCCCTGCGCCTAGGGTTGGAAACCCTGGGGGTGGGGGCGCCCCACTTGGCTTGGGGGGCAAGCCACCCCCCTTGGCCGCCGCCCCCCCCCCCCCCTCAGATGGGATCTCCAGGGGGGCGGCGCCCCTCCAGGACCCCTATATATAGTGGGGGAGGGAGGGCAGTAGCACCACAACCCCTGGCGCCTCCCTCTCCCTCCCGTGACACCTCTCCCTCCCGCTTGCGCTTGGCGAAGCCCTGCCGGGATCCCCGCTACTTCCACCACCACGCCGTCGTGCTGCTGAATCTCCATCAACCTCTCCTCCCCCCTTGCTGGATCAAGAAGGAGGAGACGTCGCTGCTCCGTACGTGTGTTGAACGCGGAGGTGCCGTCCGTTCGGCGCTCGGTCATCAGTGATTTGGATCACGACGAGTACGACTCCATCAACCCCGTTCACTTGAACGCTTCCGCTCGCGATCTACAAGGGTATGTAGATGCACTCCTTCCCTCTCGTTGCTACTAAACTGCATAGATGGATCTTGGTGATGCGTAGAAATTTTTTAAAATTCTGCTACGATCCCCAACACTGATACCATATTAGATAAACAGCAACTAGTACTCACTGAGGGCCAAAGGCCATTACATATACATGTGTGGTAAAGTGCAGGAAACCCCTTATACAATGGGGATATACTGAAAAGGGACTATACACATCTAACACATACAACCGAACATCATTGGAATATATTTCAGAACATTCCCGCAACAATGTGTGGGATATCATCTAGTAAAATCAAAGAGGATCACACGCTGTATTCGGAAAGAGCAAGCACGATGGATTATTTTCTCCTTTTCGGCGACGAGCACTATTCTATTTCTATCCAACTGGGGTTCGACCAAGTTGGCAGGACACCAAATCTTTACTTGCTTTCCAGACCTACTGGCCGTCGAACAAAGCAGACACGAAGCAATAATCAAAGCGCCGGCGACAGCTCATGTCACTACATGAGCGAGCAGCCAGATGGTTTCCACATCATAACTGATGTGAAAACTGCGTCTTTATCAGAAAGGAGATATAGTAATCGAGTAGGTACGCCCAAATGCCTTGAAACGCACTCCACTAGCGCTATTGTTTCCTTGTATCTTTGCATGGCGACGGTATTGTGTTTGCATTCTGAATATCGCGACGCTGGAAAGGTTCTTGTAAAAGGAAGAAATCAGTGGCGGCCTGAACTGAAAGTGTCGGTACAGACTGGTACGACACGACGCAGGACGGGAAAGGACCGGCTCGTGAGACCGGAGACACGAAAACAGGTGGGCTCGTGGTGGGCTTTAATGCGTAAAATACAGCCCAGAGATTGGAGGATCGCTGTGGCAGCAGTTTACGTAGGAAGGAAGATAATTAAAGTGGAGACATGATGCAGAGCGAATCAGTGGGAGGAGAAGGCGGCTTAGGAATGATCATTAGCATCGACGTCGATTGTATTGTACCAACAAGGCAAGGCAACAACCCTTTGCTTGTTGTGTTGTTTTCCAGCTGTGGATCGATCGTTTTTAAGCCGCGTCCGCAGCTTGACGCCGAATATGTCCCTAGGATTCAATAGTCCTGTTTGTACTGTACTGTGCTCCCACCTACTTGGACCTGTGAGAATTATACTCCCCAAACGTGCCAATTCAACGCTGCACTGTCCCAGTCCACGCGGGTCCTTCCGCCTTCGGGCACAACGGCCGCGCGAGGAGGCGGACGCCCGGAGGGCGGACGGCACGGCCCGCGCGTGTGCGCCATGAAAACCACCGATGGATGCATGGCCTCCGTCCCGTCCCGTTCCGTTGGCAGACCAAGGCCAAGGCGCGCGTCATTTCATTGAATTTTCCCGTGGGTGTGTCAACACCCACGCACGTACATGCGTACGCACGCACCTGCTAAAAGCAGCCCCACTAAGAGCATCTCCAGCCAGCCGTCGGCCTCCTAGAAGGCGCTAAAAATCGTCTCTGGGACGCACCGGCGCAAAACGCGCACTGAAGGCGTGATGCCACCCAGTCACGGCGTCCACGGATTTTTATGAAAATTAAAGTGCGGCACAAATATGGCGCAAATTCAACCATTTTCGGCGAGTTCATACATATTTCGGCAAGTTCAAACCAAATTCAACCAAATATGTCGAGAGTTCATACATATTTAAAATATTTTACAAAAAAGAAAAAAACACACTACTAGGCCCGCCGTCTCCCTCGCCTCGCCGCTCGTCGCCGTTCTACATGCCGAGGAGGCTGTAGAACCGCGTGTAGTCGCCGTCGTCGTCGTCGTCGTCGCCGTCGCCTCCACCGCGGCCGCCGTCCCTGCTGCAACCCTTCCCCGGTTGGCGCGGCGGGTTGGACGGTCCGGCGGCGTCCTCGTCGTCGTCGCTGTCGAGGATCACGACGCTGTGCTCGTCCTCGCGCCCGCGCTTGCGGGCGGCGATCTCCTCCAGGGCCCAGCGCTGCCGGACCATCTCGTCGCGGAGGTAGTCGTCGCGCGCCCACCGTAGGGCGTCCTCGTCGGAGAAGCCGCACCGGGCTAGCTCCTCGTACTCCGGGGGGAGGTTGGGCTCCTGTTTGGGCGCGACGAGGACGAGGCGGCCAGAGGCGGGGGTGGAGTCGGCGATGCGGACACCGGAGCTGCGGGTGCGCCGGCTGGGGCTCCGGCTTGACGGGGCGGAGGCAGGGAGAGCCGGTCGACCGACCGGACGAGGAGGAGGACGCCCCGGGGTCCATGCGCCTCGGCGTCCACGAGCTCCAACGGCGGCGAGAGAAGGACGGGGGCTCGGGGTACTCCAGCCTCGGCGTGTTGCCGCCCTCGATGTACTCGAAGATGGCCTCCAGCGTGCGGCCGGGCACGCCCCACCATCGGCGCCGCCCCTCAGAGTTGAGCCTGCCGGAGGGCACGACGCCGTTGGTGGCCTCGAGCTGCTCGGCGTGACGGCGGCGGAAGTACGGCTCCCAGAGCGGGCTGTCGGGGACGTAGCGCGGCCCCTCCCTCGTCGCCCGCGGCAGGGAGGCGCGGATACCGCGATCTCCGCACGCCGCGCCGCCCCGGTGGGTGGTGGTGGCACCGGGACCCCGCCGGCGCTGATTCTCCACGCCACGGGCACCCGCATATCCGGCGGGACCGGGTACTCGGCCTCGAAGAGGAGCCGAGCTTCGTCCTCGTGAAGGTGGCGGCGGCCGAAGCCGTTCGCCGCCGCGCCGTCGCCTCGGAATCGTTCGGCCATTTCTTTGAACTGGGACGGCGAGGGGAGAGGGAGGAAGGGGAGAGGGTGCGTCGGCGGTGGAGACTCTGTGCGTGCCACCGGCGTGCTGGGGTCGGCTTATATAGGCGGAGGCGCCGCGAGCACGCGTGGCCGCCGCGTCTACGCGTGGCATGCACGGGGACACGCGTCGCCACGCCTTCACTGCGCCGCCCGTGAGGCATC